>NW_006408742.1:2449581-2491674 GCF_000296735.1 Chrysochloris asiatica
CAATGTAATGAAACAAGTTATATGAATTGTTGAATGTGAAACTGATGATGTGCCCTGTAAACTTTCACCCAATCCACAATAAAAACCTTAAATTTAAAAAAAAAAGAAAAAAGAAAGCATTAATTTAACCCCACCAATGTTCTGTTGTGGTGCTGTGGGCTAATGTGTCAGACTGCAAAGTCATTTGAACTGCAAGGTTGATGGTTCAAGCTCACCAGCTGCTCCTTGGAAACCCTATACAGGGTTGCTATGGGTCGGAATTGACTCAACGGCACTTAACAACAACAACATTGCCACCAATCCACGCCTTGCTGTTCTTATCTTACTTGACCTTCCTGAAGTGTTTGATCTGTTGATTCATCTACTTCCTGGAAATCCTTCCTTTCTTGGCTTCCATGCCATCATATGTTCTGGTTTTCCTTTTACCTCTTAGAATGCTGTTTTCAGTTTCTTCTGTCTTTGTGCAACTCCTAAGTACAGACATTCTTTAAGGGTCTGGTTTCCATCCATTTTTTTTTCATGTATCCTCTTTCGGAAATTTTTATTTAATTCAGTCAAGTCCATTACTGTCGTGGTGATGGTTTCATCATGTGTTTCTTGCTGATTCTAGTCTCGGTACCTAGTGCATATCCTTATTGTGAGCTGCTGACCTGGGGACTCAGTATGCCTGTTACCACCTCCTCCTGAAGCTGCTTCCACAAGCACTGCAAACTCATATATTACACACCCATTTCATTTTGTTTCCTCCCAAACTTTGTCCCCTCTCTTCTCTGTCTCAGGCAATGGTTCTCCATCCCTCTGTTGGCCAAAGCATTCCTCTCCTTCATGCCCTCACATTCAGTTATTTCCTAAATTCTTCTAGATTTCTCTCATATATGCCCACGCTGCCATCCCCACTGTCAATAAATTGGTTCAAGCACTATCTTCTCTATACCAAATGATTATTTTTTTAACTTTTTATTTTTAAATAATCTTCAATTCACAGTAGGATGGCAAGGATAGTACAGAGAGCTACCAACTCCCCCTAATGCTGACACCTTGTGTAACCATGGTGCAATTACCAATACTAAGCTATTAGCATTGCGTACAGAATCATTTTGGTGTCTGCTCTGACAATTGCTCTTAGCTGCCTCCCCCCCAGGTACTTTTTATTTGTTGATTTCAGCTGGAAGTGGAAAAGTGCCCGTCCCCAGAAGATGGGCCAAAATAGGTCTTTATTGCTTTGAATAACTTCCGCTCCTTTGCCAGCATCAGATATCTCCCTCAAATCTGGATGTGGTGTTCCTCCTAGATGCTCTCTCAAAGCTCTACTCTTTCTCCACCATCCCCGGATGCTACCTCTCTGTGTCCTGGTCTGTCATCCTCACTAGAATTCTAAGGAGTCTGTCCTTTTTGACTGCTCTATTCCCCGTAGGTGCCCAGGAAACACTTGTGATCTGAATGTGATTGGTGCAGTTGGACCTGTTAAGTGTACAGCTGGCAGCCATCAGAAGAGAGACTGAGCAACTGGAGACCCATAGATTTGTATAACACAGAGGCCCCAGGTCAGAGCAACTAGAACCTAATGCCTTTTCCATCCTCATGCTGCCTGTCCCAGAGATGAAGGGCAGGGTGAGCTATGTCATGTCTGCTGAGTACCTCAGAGCCAATGGTTCCCAGACCAGGTGGACTGACTCAGAACCTCCAGGGACAGGGCCTAGTAATCTGTCTGTTTAATAAGCTTGCAAGGTGACTCAACACACAGCATGAACCTGGAGCTAGTCCAAGCACTGGTCTTTGGAAACCTCTGCTGTAGGCCAACCCATTTATTTTACAGAAAACGTCAGACAATCTGATCGTCAAGGCCCCTTCCAACTCTGGCTTTTATTTTTCTTTCATTTTTCAATTAACTTTTTCTTTGTCTTTAATTTCAAAATACGTTGGTAAATCCAAATGTTGTAATACTTTTCATGGATCTGCATTTATACCCCTGAAAATATGCCATTGGTGGTGGTGGTTATATGCCATTAGAATTCATAAAATAGGAAGGATTTTCAGTTTCTCCATGTTTTAGGGAAATGTTTTTTTTTTTTTAACTTCATTCTTAATAATGTAACATCAAAGATCATGATCTCATCAGTCCTGGAAAGGGAAATGATATACATTTGAATCCTGATTTAGTTTTTCAGTTATACTCAGTTTCCAGCCTGGCTGACCAGTCTTTATTTCTCCATATAGGACTTACTGATTTTTATTACTGGAGTGTGGTACAAGTTTTTATTCCAAAATATGTCAGTCCTAAAATATTCACACCTGTCCAGAATTGCATATATCTGTCTAAGACAGCCAAACTACACTGGATTTCCCACTCTTTAAAATACATAATATCCTACAATGGTTTGGCTGGTTGTGGTATGGAATCAGAAACACCTATGTAAAAACTTGACCTAACCCTTCTTCTCACTGTTGTTCTAGACAAAGCAATTGAAGCAAAGTTCAAAAGCAACATGGCAGGTCCTATAAAGAAATCTTTATAGCTATCGGGGATGCATGAGGACCGTGGGGTGAGACAACGCCCATCCACCAACTTCAATATTTAAGCAGCTCAGGTGAAAAAGCAGCTGCCAAGTCTGAATCTTTCAACTCAGAGAACATTTGCTGAGTGCAACCTGGGGTCAAGGATGTGGCTAGGCATGGGAGACAGGTAAACAAGCTGTTACAAATAAGGAGTTTACAGTCTAGCAGAGAAACTATTCATGCCTCCTGCCCACCACACCTCTCTCCCCAACCAAAAAAGAAAATAATGTGATTGGTGCTGCCAAGAATGACACCTCCCAAGGCAGGACGATAATGCCTGCTTTCCAGAAGGCCGTGAAGTTATGGGATCTCCATCACCACACTCTAGCACATTAGTTCCAGAAAAGCCGGCCTCATAGAGATTAGCACTATGGGTATTGAAGCAGCCATTCTCCATTTGTATTTCCCAACTGATATTTCTTGGCATGAGTCCAAGACAGGAAAATGTTCATTCTGTTTGAGAGCACTGGGGGAGGATGTTAGGAGGTGATATTTTAGCTGGGCTTCTAAGAAGGGCAAGATTTGGAGACGTGAAATTAATTGGAAGAGCCAAAGCCTTTGTTTTGAAAACTGGTCCCTCTAAAATGAGGGATTAGAGGAGGGGGCTGTGCAAAGCCTTAGGCTAAAAATGGTGCAGCACTCAGAAGCAACTGTTCAAAGGAAAGTTCAGCATTTAAAACACTAAAAATAATGTTGTTGTTAAGTGCCTTCTGATTCATGGTGATCTTGTATAGGGTTTCTAAGGAGCACTTGGTGGGTTTGAACGGCCGACCTTTCAGTTTGCAGTTCAGTGCTTCTTCTACAGTTCCACACCTCTAAAATGAAACCCAATGCAAAATTCCCATACATTTTTAAAGATGAAACTCAAATTTTCAAAGACAGCTCATGTTATTGCAAGCTCTTCATCTTCTTGCCCCAGACCCATGGAGTAGGGGATGGAAACTTTTGAGCAGCATGATCCTAAGCTAACACGCTGAGGTTGTGCTCCAGGACTTGTGACAGGGTGAAAGGTTATAGTGAGGGATGAAGCTGGACCAAAAGGAAAATGAGTGGGCCAGTCTGTGGAGGTAGTTCATGGAAGCTCTTGATGAAACTGGTTTCCGTGTCTGTTAGAACCACGGGACAGCTGGAGTCAGGGTGTTTCAGTGCTGGTCTGATGGTTCTTTGTATTCTGTAGATCTAGAGCCATTCCACCTGAATCTAGGCACCAAAGCCATGCAGCCAGCCCCTGTCTCACACTGGCATGGCTCCAAACTCCCAGAGAGCAGTGTCTGCATATGGATGAAAGTGGGAGCTGGCCACACCTTTGGTAATCAGGGGAATATGGAGAAAAAGAATCACAGTTTTTCCTTTGCCTGTGTGAATTGGCTCCACCAGACCTCCTTCTGTTTCCAAAGCTGCTCACAAGATGGTTGGCCATTCATGAGTTCGTCTCTGTCTCTTGTCCTTGCTCAGTTTCTCCTCCCAGCAAGCACTCAATCCTCTTCTGTAACCTTTCCTCTAAAGTTCAGGGTGCCATAATTTTCATCTGTGTCTGTTTCATTCATATCTGTCTTATAGTGGGTCCACATAATATGTCTGCCTAGTGCACCATCTTGCCGAAAGTCAATTCAAAATTATTTAAAAAGAAACAAACTAGACTTACTGGTCAGAAAGAGGCTGGATGAACCTGAGACTCTGGCCCTCAACCACCCTTCAAGTCTGGCAAGGAACTCACACTCATAGAGTAATTTTCAGCCAAGCAGGAGAAAGGTAGATGGGGGGACAACAACACTCATGAGGAATGCTCACCATGGCACAGTCAATCATTCAACATCAAAAGGGCAACATTTACCTAAGAACAAAGTTGAGAAGGGATGATAAGGTGGGTGGAATGAAAACAGGAACCACAGGGAGGAAGCAGGATAACTGTTGTTACTTGGAGGGGATTGCGATCCTTGAGATGAAGCACAGTGTATCATTTGTTGAGTGTAAAACTGATGATCTTGTCTGTAAGCCTTCACTCAATTCATAATAAAGAGTTTTAAAAAGAAAGAAAGAAAATCAGCTAGTGAAAGCCCTATAGATCACAGTATTGGATTTGAAACCAATCATGGAGATGACACAAGAGTGGACATTGTCTTGTTCAGTTGTACATGGGGTCACTCTGAGTCAGGTGGGACCAACCCCATGGCAACTAACAACACAATAATATAGTCACTTACTAGGAGTCCTGGTGTGGCGCTGTGGGTTAATGCGCTGGACTACAACGTTGGTTTGAATGGGTTCACCATCTGCTCCTCAGAAACCCTACATAGGATCTCTATGGATTGGAACCAACTCAACAGTACATAATAACAACAACAAGGATACCAGCACCTGGGATTATGGTGACTCTGTAGGATAAACACTGGACTGTGAACCACAAGCTCAGCAGTTTAAGACCACCAGCCACTCCTAGGAAGAAATATGAGGCTTAATGCTCCCCCCAAAATTTGCAACCTCAGAAACTCTATACACGATCCCTATGCGTTGGGCTTAACAATAACAACAAGATATCAATATTAAATAAGGAAGCCTGGTAGAGATTAGAGCTCCATCTCTTAAAGCAGCCAATCTGCCTTTCTATTTCTCTGCTGATATTTTAATGAATGTGATCCTATAGCAAGTCTCTGTTGATGTTTGGTGTTTGGTGCATTGAAGTGGATCTTTGACTCATAGTGACCCATGTGACAGATGAGAGCTGTCTTGTAGGGTTTCCTGGCTGCTGTACTCTTTATAGGAGATGAATGCCAGGTCTTTCTCCTGCGGAGCTGTTGGGGGAATTAGAAGTCAAACACTTAACCATATACCACTGATGTACTTACTGTTGCACCACCAGGGCCCCTTTCCAAGTCTCTAGTGCCAAGCAATTTTTATCATAGGTGGTGGAGGGAGGCAGTGAAGGGTCTCTCAGAAAGCAAGTTTGACCCTCCAAAATAGAATATCCTATCTTGAACTACCACCCTCAGAGAGTGGGCCTAAGCTTCACTTTTCTGTAGTGAGGGTTTTGAAACAATTCCTGGAAGAATGCCATTACCTCTTAATTCCATTTTTCTATGAACTTTTGGAAGCACTTTTGTGTATGTGTATACAGGTATGCTGTTGTTGGAAGTGCCATCGAGTTGGTTTCAATTCATAGTGACCCCGAATAGGGTTTCTGAGGCACAGCTGGTGTGCTTGAACTGCCAACTTTGTGGTTCAAATTGACTTTGCAGTTCAGCATATTAGCCCATAGCACCTCATCAGGACTCTGTATACAGGTATATCTATATCTACTATCTCTGACTCTATCTCGGTTTACCTATCTATCTCTCTATCTGGATGAAAAGATAAAAATGGAGTTAGAATATAATGGAATTTTTCCATGAACACTTTGAAGCCTCCTAGGATAGTTCAATGGCGTTAATTACGTTCATCATGTTATGAAACCATCACTACTATCCATTTCCAAAGTTTTCATCACTATCGACAGAAACTCAGTTTTCCCTAAGCAATGACTCTCCAGTTCCTCTGCCCTGTATTAGCATCTAAACTCTGAATTCACTCTGTTCATACCTCTCTTTCAACATGCAGATGATAGGTTCTCTTATAAACCCTCCTTCCCCACTGCATGGTTAGTTGTTGTAGAGAAGTCTCCAACCCTTGGTGACCTTATGTATTAACAAAAGGAAACAATGCCCAATCCTGTGCCACCTTCACCATCAAAGGTATGTTTTCATCCATTACTGCAGCTATTGTGCGCCTTCCAACCTAAGGGGTTCATCTTCCAGCATTATATTGGATAATATCCTATTGAGATCCATAGAGTTTTCATTGGCTAATTTTCAGAAGTATTTTGCCAAGCCTTTCTTCCTAATCTTAGTCTGGAAGTTCTACTGAACCCTGACCACAGAGAATGACATTACTGGTATTTGAAACACCAGTGCATCACAACAATGTTCAAGCCCCCCTCCCCCTCTCCTGAGTAAGATAAAGTGGCATATGGGAGGTGGTGCATATGTTTGTTGTTGTTGTTAAGTGCCATCAAGTCAATTCCATATCATAGCAATCCTGTATAGGGTTTCTGGGGAACGGCTGGTGGGTTTGAACCACCAGCTTTGTGGTAAGCCGTCCAGAGCTTATCCTACAGCGTCACATATGCTTAGGGATAATGAAAAAAGGGGGGGGGGGAATCTCTGGGTCAGCATTTCTAACTAAGCAAAAGCTAAGTTTTGAGAATGTTAAAGATCTCAGTATTGCATAACACCATCATAAAAATTTTAAATTCCCAGGTCAATTTCAGTTCTTGAAAGGAAAAGAATACTGGATGTTCAACAGTCTGGGAGAAAATGACTTCATGGTCTGTGCTGACATTTTTCATTCCTTTTTCTTCACTAGGAAGAATTCATTTCCAACAAACATTTAAGAAACAATTAAGGCTTCACGGCTAATCGAATGTGCATAAAAATGCTTTGGTCACCATTTTTCTGGGCTATCAGCGATGACATCTGGTCTATACTTCAGAGCTGGGTATACTGTGTATGGGCTTTCTAAACTCATTTCTATAATCCCTGCTTCCTGTGCCTCTGATGGCAAGTGCGTGTGTGTGTGTGTGTGTGTGTGTGTGTGTGTGTGTGCGTGTGTGTTGGTGGGGGGGAAGGTGGTCATGGAATAGGCCATCCATTGAAGAACTGATATTCTTTGGACTTCTCTGCATAATAAAGCACAAGAAGATCCTTTCTAACATTTTTGGCTTTGGGGGCCCAGATTTGAAAGTTGCAGACAATGCTTTCGTCCGAGTTCTGATGAATTCCATACTAACTTCCTTCCTATTTTCTTTCCTTTCTTCCTTCTACTAACATTTACTGATCACGTGTTATATATAAAGCCCAGTGTCAAACACTGGTTACATTGACAAAGAAGAGAAATGCAGTAAAGTATGTGTAGAGAGTGTTTTGAAAGTACTTGGATCACACACACTTTTCTCCAATAATTATTTACTGAGCAATTACTATGCTACTTCTGACATACAGAGATGAAGTAGATTAAGTTCTCATTTTGAAAAATTGCACAAGCCAGTCGTAAGACACAGAATTAAATGCCTGAAACAAGACAGAAAATGTTGAGCAACATGAAATGTTGATAGTTCATCCACCATCCATTCATTAAAAAATGTTTCTTAAGTAAAGTCCTGGTAGCTTAAGTGGTCTTAAGTGGAGTCCTGGGTGGCGCTGTGGATTAATAACGCTGAATTGCAAAGTAGGTTTGAACCACAAGGTTGGCGGTTCAAGCTCACCAGCTGCTCCTTGGAAACCCTATACAGGGTCGCTATGGGTCAAAACTGACTTGACAACAAAATAAGCCATCCCTATTCTCAGCTGTGTATGATGTGTGGTGTTGGAGGAGAATACTAAAAGTGCCATGGGCTGACAAAAGAACCAATAGATCTGTTTTGGAAGAAGTGCAGCCAGAGTGCTCCTTGGAGGCCAAGATGGCTAAACTTCGTCTCTCATACTTTGAACATGTTGTCAAGAGGGAACAGTCGCTGTAGAAGGATATTATGCTGGGTAAGATGCAAGGTCAGAGAAAAAGAGGAAGACCCCCAACGAGTTGGATAGGTCAGGTGGCATCATTGATGCCATCAAGCGTGGAAGCGGTAGTGAGGTTGGCCCAGGATCGGACATTGTTTCGTTCTGCTGTGCCTGGGGTCGCTATGACTCGGTTCCAACTCGATGGCACCTGACAACAACAACAACAATTCTCAGCTGTGGGGATACAACCATGAACAAAACCAGCACATAAGGAAACTACAAACAAGAAAATCAATAAACATGATTAATTCTGATAGGGAACTAAATCAAGATGCTATGATAACGAAGTCATGGAATGCTCTCTGAGGCCGTGACATCTGAGTTGAGATTTAAGGGGTATGAAGAGGCCGGCCATGTGAATATCTGGGTGAAAATATAATGCCAGACAGAAAAAAGAATAAATGTAAAAGTCCATAGGTAGGAATAAGCTCAGTGGGTTCAAAGGACAGAATAAAAAAGGCCCCAGTGACTCAAGTGTTGTCAGTGTGTGAGGTCTGTGAAGTACTTTCCCATTGACACCACCCAATTCATGGAGCCAACATGCACAACAGGATTGGACCATTGTGACCATAAGGTCTTCATTCATTGATTTTTCGAAGTACATCATCAGGGCTTACCTCTTAGTTCATCTTGGTCTGGAAGTTCTGCTGAGACCTGTTCAGCATCATAGAAATATGCACACCTTCACTGACAGACAGGTGGTGTAGTGACCCTGAGGTGTACTGGTCATCAGTGGATTCTGGATTTACAGCATGGAAGCCAAGAATTCTAGCACTGAACTACCATGGTCCCCTAGGCGAGTTCTAGAAGATGAAACTTGAGAGAAAGGATAGACTAAATCATACATACTCACAATGGCCAGGATGAGGAGTTTGGAATTAATTCTAAGCACACTAAGATGCCTTTAGAGGTTTCATATTGGGAAGGACATATTCTGATTTATACTTTAGAAAGATAGCTCTGAGTCTCTCTCTCAATAATTAATGTCACAAGTAGACAAAAAAAGAAAACCCAGAAAAGATATAAATCATAATGACGTTATCAACCCATTATCTTAATTGATCCTTATAGAACATTACAGACCTAATATGTGTAAAATACATATCCTTTTCAACTGCGAATACAACATTCACTAAGACTGAAGATTCACTGAAGCCATAAAATTGAAATCTTATAAGCTTCTGCTCTCTGACCAATGGAACTATGTTAGAAATATTATCTAGAAAATTTTCAAATATTTAGAAATTACATAATCACTTCTTAGTAACCCATGGCTTAAAGAAGAAATTACAAGGGAAATTGGAAAATATTTTGAATTGACTAAAAGTGAAAATATAATATGTTAAAAATGTTGTATGCAGCTAAAGCAGCTCTTAGAAGGAAATTTACTGCTTTTTGTTTTAAAAAAACTTTTTATTGTGAATTGAGTGAGGGTTTGCAGACAAGATGATCAGTTTTACATTCAGTGAACATGCACTTTGTTTCACCTCAATGATTGCATTCCCCTCCCTGCAACAACAGTTATCCCGCTTCCTCCCTGTGGTTCCCATTTGCATTCCACCTAGCTTCCATCCCCTTTCAACTTTGTTCTTAGTTAAATGTTGCCCTTTTGATTTTGAAGGATTGACTGTTTCATGGTGAGCATATCTTACTGGTATTGTTGTCCCTCCTATATACCAATCTATTACCTTGCTGAAAGTTGGGTCAGGCAACAAAGTCCCTTTCCAGACCTGAAGGGAGTCCAGGGTCATAGTCTCAGGTTCCTCCAGTCCCCTTCTGACCAGGAAGGCCAGTCTGTTTTAAAATAATTTTTAGTTCTGTTCCACATTTTCTACTACTGTATCCAGGACCTTCTAATGTGATCCCTTTTAGAGCAGTTGGTAGAGGTAGCCAGCCACCATCTGGTTCTTCTGGTCTCAGAGTCATGGAGACTGATGTTTACATATTCCATTAATCCATCGTACTACTTTATTTCAAGCCTCTTCTCATCACTCTTCTTTCTTCTGCACATGGAGAGACGAATAACTGCACCTTAGATGGCTGCTCATAAGCTTTTAAGATCCCAGACACTATTCAACAACATAGGATCTAGAACATAGCCTCTGTGAACCAAAAAGTTTTCATCATTTTGTCAGCTGTGTGCTCGCTCTACCACATTTGTAGCTGTGTTTGCAGGAAATGTAAATACCACTATACCAGTACCCTCTTATCCTCTTTCAAGTCTTATATATTTGTAGGATATATATATATATCCCACTCTTCCTCCCATACCCACTTAGCCTGTGTTTCTGTCCATGTATCTACCCACAGAATGTTGTTGTTCCATGGTTGTATATATAACACGATTTACCTTTATCCCCTATAGCCCTTGCATATCTCCTTATGTCTTCACCTGTCTTCATTCTTCGGCCAATCTCCCTCTTCTTGTATATTGTCCTTCCCAATCTTGTTTGTTGCCCTCCCAGTCATCTGAGCTAATATGTGTCAACTCTCTAGCCAGGGAATTACTCTCCCTTCCCTCTTATCCCTGGTAATAATAATAAAAAATATTTCTCTTAGATTAAAAACCTTTTCTTGCATTTTTACAATAGTGGTCTCATATAATATTTGCCCTTTAGTGATTGACTAATTTCACTCAGCATACTGTCTTCCAAATTCTTCACCTAATGAGTTATGAGGTGTTTTGCAGATTCATCTTTACTCTTCAACACTGCATATGTAGTATTCCATTGCAGATCTGTACCAAAGTTTGTTTATCCATTCTTCCAATGATGAACAATTAGGCTATCTCCATCTTTTTGCTATAGTGATTAGTGCTGCACTGAACTTCGGTGTGCATATTTCTATTCTTATCCTGGCTCTTATTTCTTGTGGATATATACCAATTAGAGGGATTGTGGGGACATACAGTATTTCCATTTCCAAATTTCTGAGAAAGTAACACATGGTTTCTAAGGTGATCGAAACATTTTACGGTCCCATCAGCAACATAGGAGGGTTCCAGTCTCTCCAAAACCTTGTATTTGTTGTTTTCTGTTTTTTATTTTTTAACTCTACTTACTATTAATGTTGAAATGAGATGATATCTCACTGTTGTTTTTATTTTCATCCATCTAAAGGCTAATGCCACCACTCATCTGTCAGTTTGCTGTACTGTAGTGACTTGTGTAGTGCTGTGATTCTGTTAGGTAGACCACCGGTATTTTAAATACCAGCGGGCTGTCACATGGTGGACGGGTTTCAACTGAGCTTCCAGACAAAGACGGACTAGGAAGAAGGAAAGATGGACTACTAACAAGTATTTAGTCACCAAAAACCTTACAAATAGCAGTGGAACACCATCAGATAGCTCCAGAATATTGAATATTGAAACATGATGAAGAACACCAAAATATTGTGCAATACAGTGCCAGAAAATGAGCCCCTCAAGTTGGAAAGCACTCAAAACATGACTGAGGAAGAACTGTCCCTTCAAAGTAGAGTTACCATGCATCATCAACCAACCACAGGGTAGACCCTGCAAGCCTGCTCCACAGTCATCAGCACACAGTCCCTCTCCCTCTCAGGGTCTAGAGTCCCCAGCTGCTCCATCTCTCCACGTCATCATCTCTGCCTCCATGTCTGGCATTGCTGTTTCTCTGGGTAGGTTCTCGCTCTCCACTTACTTTCTATCAACCCCATCTAGATAGATTAGAAATGATTCAGTGGAGGTTCTACCTTTTCCTGTATCCTCTGGAGCTAGTTTACCTATTGAAAGCTTCTAAGCCAGTCACTTCTTGCCTTTGTAGCCCCCCATTTTGGATAACCTCCCCATCACCTTCTTGCATGTATGATTTCTGCTGAGAAATCAGAGCTTAATCTTATTGGTTCTCATTTGTAGGTAACTTTTCATTTTTTCCCAACTGCTTTCAGGATTTTTTTTCTTTTTCTTTGATTTGGGAGAGTTTGATTATATGTCTTGGTGATTTTCTTTTGGGGTCATTTCTGTTTGGGGCTCATTCAGCTTCTTGAGTGTTTGTCTTCTTGTCTTTCATGATTTTGGGAAATTTTTCTTCCAAAAGCTCTTTGACTGTCTTTTCTGTGCTTTTCTTTGTCTCTTCCTGTTCAGAAATTCTGATCACCTATAAGTTATTCCCCTTTATGTTGTCCTATATGAATCTTCAGCTTTCTTTATATTATTTCATTCTTTTTCCTGATTGTTCTTCTAGCTGACAAGTATTGTGAGATTTATGTTCCTGCTCACTATTCAGGTTTCCATTGATTCAAATATACTCTTTCACCCTCTCAATGTATCATCCATTTCTGAAATCTTAGTATTAATCTTCTGAATTTTTATTTTCAGATCTTGTATTTTCTCTAATTCTTTATTTTGTTTGATTGTACCTGTAGTGTTTTCTTGAATTCTCCCTTGTTTTCCTTGACATCTGTCAACCATTTGGCAGCACCTCAATATCATTCTCTTGAATTCTTTGAAGATAGTTCCAATAACTTTTTTTCCTCCAAAGAGCACTTGGTTGAGCCACACTGTCTTGTTTCTTCATGTGAACAGAACATGTCTGCTGCTTCCAAGGAATGAATAAAAGAGAAAGAGACCAGAAAGTAAGAAAAAAGGTATACAGCAATTTTTAAAAAGAAGAGGAAAGAAACAGAAGTGATTGGGAAAGACATGCAGCAATAAAAGAAGAAAAAATATGAGGGGAGAGAGAAAGATTAAAAAGCAAGCAAGAAAAAGGTGAGGGAGAAGAATAACCAAACAAAAACAATAAAAGGAGGGGAAAAAAAACAAATAAACAAACAAAACCAGACAGGTGTTGGACCCAGAGAGAGAAAATTCTGGGGTCCTCTACCAGTTGAGGACTTCACATCATGGGTAGGAAGGGGATGACATGGTACCATTCAACCCTACATGGAGTTCCTGTAGGGCTAGGTGTTGTCTGTTCTGGGCAACCAATTTGGAAATAGTTCATGCAGACCCCAAAACAGCTAGAGGATAAGGGTGTTTCCATCCAAGAGGGGAGCTGCTGAGAGTGAGAGGTCTCTCTAGTCCAGGTTGACCAGATCTGGCTCTGTGGTTCTGAAACAGATCACATCTGATCACAGATGCCAGGGCTGATGTTGTTAGCTCCCCATACACTTTGATGGTACTTCAACAGCATGAAAGCAGGAGTTTCCCTGGGAGTATACGAGGACAGGAGCCAGCCACACCTCTAGTCACCATGGTAATGTGGGATACAGGAAAACAAAATAAAACTATTTTCTCCCCCTTTCTCTTCACCAATAAGCAGTTTGCCTCTGTGCCACCTACTGCCTTCTTGCTTTCAAAGTCACCTGTGAAAGTTCAAGATAGCCACACTGAGGCTGGCTGGCCTGCACAGATCTTCTGTCTCTTTCCTTTTTATGTTCTCCCTTCCCATCTGTTCAGCTGCTTTTCCTAGTAAGAGCTAGTCCAGGGTTGGCCAGAGTTGACTCTGAAGATCTGGAGCAGGGTCTGCCTGAATGGGGTCAATGCCAACAACTTCCCACTCCTTTAATGGGGTCCACCAGGGGAGTATGTAGAATAAGAAAAAAATTGCACCTTCATCTCTGTAAGCCACAGGTATGTTTCTGCAATGCCAGTATGTTTCTTGTCTCTGAAGCCCTTCACAAAAGCTCTACATAACTGTCCCCATCTGATCACAGTCTGTCTTTTTTTTGCCATGTCTGCTCAGCTCTCTTTCCTAGTAAGCATTCAATCCACTTCTCCAACTCTTCATCCGAAGCTCAGAGTTCCAGAACTACCATCTGCATCTGTTTCATTTGGTTTTCTGTATCTTTGTTGTAGAGGACCCATACAGCCTTTCTGCCCAGTCTGCCATCTTTCCGCCTCTCCCAAAATGTATAGTTTTAAATGCTTGTATTCAAAAAAGAAAAGGTTAAAATCAGTAACCTAAGTTTCTTCCCCTAAAACCCTAGAAAGATAAGAACAAATCAACCAAGACGTAGAAGAAAAAAAGGAAACAATAAAAATCATCAGAGTAAGAGTAGAAAGGAACAATTTAAAAACAAAAAACAAAAAACTCAAAGTAGAGAAAATTAGAAAATCCAGAAGTTGAAAAGATAAATAAAATTCACAAACCATTAATAAGATTAATCAAGAGAAAAGAGTCAGGGATAAAAAAAAGGGGGATATCTTATTGATCCCATAGATATTTAGAAGATACTAGGGGATTATTATAGTGTAACGGTTATGAATCAGGCTGCGAACTGCAAGGGCAGCAGTTCAAAACTACCAGCTGTTCTGTGGGAGAAAGATGAGGTGTTCTGCTACCGAAAGATTTACAGCCTTGGAAACCCTGTACAGGGTTGCTATGAGTCAGAACCGACTCCACGGCACATAACAACAACAACAACAACAAGGGGGTTATTATAAATATTCCTATACCAATTAATTCAGCAAGTTAGATAAAATAGACAAAAGCCTTTGGAAATATAAGTTAGAAAATTGACTAAAAGAAATAGAAAATCAAAATTGCTCAATTTCTATTAAAACGTTCAATTAATAACCATACTGAAAAGCATTTACACAAAGAACACTCTCAGCACAGATGATTTCACTGTTGAGTTCAATCAAACATTTATGGAATAAGTAATACCAACTTGACATGGATAGAGTCCCCACTGAGTAGTTTTCATCTTGTCTAGCTGGGTCTGGTGAAGGGAGATGGGGATAAAATTCTTATGATTCAATAATGAGAAATTATTATCATGACTAATTGCAACTGTAACAATAGTAAAGGTAGAAGTTTTGTAACAAAAACAGGGGAGTAGTTAATCTTACAGTCCAGAAACAGAGGACCCTAGGACCATCAAGGGAGAAGATCACAAGCAGAATATGGGACCCTATCCAGAGAAGCAGCGACACCAGAGATGGAGGAAAAGATGGGGACATGGAGAGAAAGAGCATCTGAAGACTCTAGACTTATGAAAAGAGAGGGACTGAGAACTGGTGACCAGGAGACAGACTTGCAGGCTGTGTACTTTCGTAGTTTAAATTATTATATATTCCTGAGTGTTTAAAAAACAATTTTTTTTTTTTGAAGACCTGAAATTAATAGAGACAAATACTGTTAACTGATGGTACATGGAGGGGAATATAATCCTCACAATGAAACAAAGTATATTATTTGTTGAATATAAATGTAAATCTGCCCTGTAAGCTTTCACTCAAATCACAATAAAAACTTAAAAAAAAGAGAAAGGATAATGTCCAAATTCATTTTATGAGGCTAACCCAATCCTAATACAAAACCTGACAAAGACTTTTTAAGAAAATTATATTATCCCATGCCATGAATGAAGAAACTGCTGCTTAGAATGGTAAGCAGTAGTAAGTAAGGCACAGGTTTCCAACCATGCTGCCTACTAGAAAGTGGGTCTGTTCACAATCCTCAAGTCATGTCCTCTAGGCAACAGTTGAAGGTACCCTGGTGGTACAGTGGTTTATGCTCTCACCTACAAACAAAAAGTCAATGGTTCAAACCTATCAATCTCTTGGAGGGAAAAAACCAACTTGTTGATCTACTCGTAGAAAGCCTCATCTTTCTCCCATGGAGTGACTAGTAGATTCAAACACTGACCTTGCAGTTAGAAACCCATTAATAGCCCACTAGTTGTTGTTTTTAAGTTCCATGGAGTCGGTTCCGACTCATAGTGACCCTGCATAGGGTTTCCGAGGCTGTAAATCTTTACAGGAACAGAAAGCCTCATCTTTCTACTGCGGAACAGCTGGTAGTTTCGAACTGCGGACCTTGAGGTTAGCAGCCCAATTCGTAACCACTACACTACCAGAGCTCTTTAATCGTCCACTAGTTTAGCAGCCCACTAATAGCAGTCACTAGTAGTCCACTATACTACCAGGGCTCCTCCCCATAAATATCACAGCCTTGGAAACCCTATAGGCAGTGCTACTCTGTTCTACAAGGTCACTGTGAGTTAGAATTTACTAGATGGTACCCAACAACAACAACAATAAGCAACGGTTGAAGGCTACCAGAACTCGTCTCTGAGACTTGAGGAATCATGCTTCACTACCTCCATCCCCAAAGGAATGTGGATGGTTGATTTTGCACTGGATATTTTCCATTATAGAGTCCCTGGTGTGAACCTTCCTATTTACAATGAACAGCTGTGTGAGGCCAAAGACATATATGTGTGAGTACAGAAAAAAAAAATTTCCATATCTTGTCTGGTTTTGTCATTTGGGCCAATAATTCTGTCTAGTGCATTATGTATTGCTTTGGGTAACAGATATGGCCCAGAAGGATGAATGCTTAAAAGTTTTAACAGGAAAACAAGTCACTGCCAGAACATGGTAACAGCACAATGCAATATGATAATAGCAAAACTCCACTTGCTTTTTACTAATGCAGAGGGCTGACCATGTAAATGGAAGCTTAAATATTATTAATATTCAAGAGTAAAATGGCTTGTATTTTACTTATTGTCATGACTTGAAATAATCACTTTGATTCTTCTGATGTCCTGGTTGTGATTTGGAAAGTCGGTCATTGGCTGGAATTTGGGGACTTGTTTCACAGTTCTGTTGTAATGGGTTGTAAGTCTTTCTGCTCTATTCTTGCTAGAGTACAAGGCTTAGGCTTAGGTTATCTTTCGTCTCTCAGTCTTATAATCTAATCTGCCACTTTGTCTGGTTGAATCTATCTCTTAAATATCACTCTACTCTGCTTCCTCTTTTCATTTACCTTTTTTCTTATTTGTCATCAATTTTATGGTCATGGCCTTCTAGAATGTTCTTACCTCCAAACTCCAGTCTCTTACACAGCATCACTAGAAACTGTTGTCATTGGGCTCAACTACAAATTCCTTATTACACCCCTATACATTTTGACTTCAGAGTCCCGGTGTGGTGCTGTGGATTAATGCGCCAGACTTTAAAGTTGTTTGAACTGCAAGGTTGGTGGTTCAAGCTTACCAGCTGCTCCTTAGAAACCCTATACAGGGTCACCATGGGTTGGAATAGACTCGACAGCATTTAACAACAACAACAAAATTTTGACTTCAGTGTATAGTTATTGGTATGTTAAGTTTAAACCCTATGAAACGGAGAGTTTCAATCTTTCTTCCCTAGCTTGCTTTGTCATAGTCTTCTCTCTATCTCAGTTAAACCAGTTCCATTCATCTAGTTTCCCAGGTCAAAAATGTTGAGTCATCATTGACTCTGCTTTTTTCCCTGCTCCACATCCCATGCAATCAGCAAATCCTCTGCCTTTGCTTTCAAAAGAGATCCAGAGCCTTACTTTTCACCACTCTCCTGCCCTCACCTTGAATAAAGCATCTCTGCTCTAGCAACTGGATTATTGAAGTAGCCTCCCAACTACTCCACTACTATTATTTTCAAATGCTGGCTAGAGTACTCCTGTTAAAACCCAGAAGCCAGACCATACCAACCATCTGTAAAAAGCCTCAAATCCTACCTTCCTCAGAGAAAAAGCAAGATTTAGCACAGTGCCTTACCAGACTGTGTTCCTTCTGACTCTTCACTTTCTCCCTCAAGTCATCTCTACTTTTTTTCCATAGCTTCCTCCACTTCAGCTATGTTGGCCCCTTGGCCTGCCCCAAGCAAGTTCCAATCTCAGAACCTTTGCCATTCCTTCTGCCTGAAATGTTCTTCCCGGAATGTCTACATGGCCCACTCCCTTGTTTCTTTAAAATTCCCTTATTACTGAGGTTTGCCCTGACTACCAAATACAAAAGGAGCTCTGGTAGCTCAGTGGTTACAAATCAGGCTGTGAACCACAAGGTCAGCAGTTTGAAACTACCAACTGTTCCAGCTGTTCCGCAGGAGAAAGATGAGGCTTTCTGCTCCTGTAAAAATTTACAGCCTCAGAAATCCTGTACAAGGTCACTATGAATCGGAACTGACTCCATGGCACATAAAAGCAACAAGAACCAAATATAAAATAGTACCTTCCACCCTGTACCCCCATTTCCTACTTTTAAACCAAAGCACATAAATTATCTAGCATACTATATTCTTACCTGAAAATTTACTTATAATCATCTTTCCCACTAGAATATAAGCTTGGTGAGGGTTAGGAGTTTGCTTATTTTGTTCACTGCTATATCCCCAGGCCGTAAAGCAGTGTCTGGGATATAGTAGGTGTTCAACAAATATTTATTAAATGAACAAACTAATGAATATACTTCTTTAGCCTCATCTTGCAGTGGTCCCTCCCACTGAATGCTGACTTTTAAACAATAACAAAGCTCATTATAACAACAAGTCTTCCTTTGAAAAACTTTGACATATGTAAAAGAGTATAGAATAACTAAAGATCCTTAGAAATATTATACTTACAGGGTTGCTATGAATTGGAACCAACTTGACAACACTTAAAAACAACAGACTACACACCCATTCATCACTTACCAACATGGTTAGGTTCCAAACACCAGATCATGGTTTGAAAATTAGCGTTATGCAAAAATGGACGGATGACCACATCAGATCACAAAATGGTAGATGACTGAATAATTATATAACTACCAAATTACATTATTACATAACTGTCAAATCACTGAGAATCATGGACTAGCCAAATTGACACGTAACCTTAACAACCAGTACAGCCAGCATTACTCTGGTCTTGCACCATGGTATTCGTTAGTGCCAGATGCATGTTGTTAATGCCCAAAATAATCAAATAGATTTAAAAAATATCGTCATAAATGAAAAATGTCAGATAAAGAAATAATTTATAAGTGAGGGGTAGGTGTATATATGAGTGTATTTTATATGTGTGTGTGTGTGTGTGTGTGTGTGTATTGTCCTGGTGTGATGCTGTGGGATAAAGCACTGGACTGCAAGGTCAGTTTGAGGTTGGTGGTTGGTGGTTCAAACTCACCAACCGCTCCTCGGAAACCCTATACAGGGTCGCTATGAGTCAGTGCTGATTTGACAGCTCTTAACAACAACAGTTGTTAAGACATACTGTATATTATATATATGATATATATTATATGGAGTCCTGGTGTGGTGCTGTGTTCTAATGCGTCAGACTGCAAAGTCATTTGAACTGCAAGGTTGGTGGTTCAAGCTCACCAGCTGCTCCTTGGAAACCCTATACAGGGTTGCTATGGGTCAGAATCAACTTGACAGCACTTAAGAACAACAATGATATATATTATATATACTTTATATGGAGTTCTGGTGTATGTTGTAGAATAAGCTCCTCGGAAACACTATACAGGTTCTCTGTGAGTCAGAACAGACTCTATGGCAGTTAACAACAACAACACAACAACATCATATTAATTGAAACAAGCAAATACAAAAAAAGAATTTAATCAAAGCATGTGCAAAATGCATCAGTACAGCATGAAAAAAGAGTTCATCAGATTTCAAGTACTGTGGAAACAACAGCTCCCTGGTCTCAACGGTATCCCAACAGTAACATCATAGACAAGAAACCAGATGTTGAGTTAATTGTTCAAAATGTTGTAGGGATATGGGTGGGACTGGGTTTAGACATTCCCTCAAGGTCCCACCTACTAAATGTTTTGATTACGTGGCAAGAAAAAGCACTTCTGTGAGCCACACACAGACTATGTGGGCTCCTCATTAGGAAAGGGGTCACTCAGGCACAAATGCATAACTCAGGCCCTGGATATTTCTGGAAAAAGGAAGTAGCTAAGTCTCTCCAATGGTGTTTGACTCTCTCTGTGTCTGGGACTTCCAGATGTTCCAGGACACAGGTGTACAGGATGGTTCACTTTCCCAGGACCCTGTCCTGTTTCAGGGTGTGTTGAGATATCTCATGAAATCTGAAAATGAGTTTCTCTATTTATATGACTTCCTTGATGTCCCCATAAAAATGGGTTGTCTGTCCATGGTCGACATGAAATCCATCGATTCCTACCCCCGATACCCTACTGACAGCTCCTACAAGCTAGCGAGCCAATCCTATTAGGAGACAGGCAAGCAAAACTCTCTGATAGTCCTTGCTGGCTACCTTTGTCTTTTGGAACTTCCTCTGCTCTTAGCATTTCCCTCTTCTTTACCCTAAACCTTTAATCTGTTGCTTCTCAAATTTAAACATCCATCAGCACCCCCTGAATGGCTTCTTAAAACAGTGTTCTTAGACTATTCCCCATAGTTTCTGATGCATTCTGTCTGGGGTGAGGCCTGAGACTGAATGTTTGACAAGTTTCCAGGTGAGGCTGAAGCTTCACCTGGGACTATACTTGGAGAACCATTTAATCTGATCTCTCTCTCTTTATTCATATCTTCTCATTTTCACTGCCTGTGATTACGTTTGAGTTATTACAGATTTCAAAACTTTTAGAGCTTAGAAAGGCTTCCAACGTATTAGTGATATTTCAGATAAATGAAGTATCATTCTAAGAGCTACATAGCTCATAGGTAGTGTACTTGATATCCAACCTATGTCTTTCAGACTCCAGGGCCCATAGAGCACATCTTGTTATTCAAACCCCACCCCTTGTGTAGGTGGCATGGATGGTTAGAGATCAATGAAGCTTGGCCCAGTATGAAGGCCTGAGCAATTTAGTGGAGGGACAGACAGTAGGCCCCACTCTTTTGATTCCTAATGCACTTCTCACTTCCATTCTAGTCTAATGAGCACCTACTGTGGGCCAAACATGAAACCATCCCTTTATTCTTTCAAACATATATTTCTACTATGTATCAGGGACTATCCCAATAGTTGGGATACAGTAATGAGTTACAACAGACATTTATTTGTCTTGTCCTCATGAGTTCACAGTCTAATGGGAGAATTAGGTATTAATCAAATAGCTTTATGAAAAATTTAAACTGAACTGTATTCAGGATTATAAATGAGGGGTGCATGGTGCGCTGAATACATGGAAATGGGGGATATAACATAACCAGGGTGTGGGGGAAGCTTGTGATAGCTTAATGCCTAGATGATGAGTAAGAACTAACCAAGAGGGGAGTGAAAGGTATTTAGTAGAGGGAGTTTGTTGTTGCTAAGTGCTGTCAAGTCAATTCTGACTCATAGTGACCCTGTATAGGGTTTCCGAGGAGCAGCTGGTGGGTTTGAACCACCAACCTTGTGGTTAGCAGTCCAGTGCCGATCCTATAGCACCACACCAGGTAGAGGGAGTAAGATATAGAAAGGTGGTAAGGGGGAGCTTGGTGAGTATAGGAAAGGAAAGAATATCAGTAAGAATGGAGCAAAGGGTCAGTGACCAGAGAGTCAGGAGAAGCCAGGTCTTGTAGAGCCCAACAGGGAACGTTAAACGATTTTGACTTTAAGAATAACAGAAAGTCATTGCGAGAGCCATTTAAACAACGCTCATTAGACAGCATCATTAGATTTGCATTTCTGACCGTGTCAGGTGGCTACCATATAAGGAGGCAGAAGTGAATACAGGTGGCAGCTAAGAGGCAACTACAGTCATTCTGAGGTGAGAGATGGTGACTTGGTTTTAAACAGTGGTGGTTCTTGTTGTTATGTGCCATTGAATCGCTGGTGCTGCTGGTACTGGTTGCTACATGCCTTTGAGTGAGTTCAGACTCATAGCAACCCTGGACAGGGTTTCCTGGGCTGTAAATATTTACAGGAGCAGAAAGCCTCATATTTTTCACACAGTGACTGGTGAATTCAAACTGTGGGCCTTGTGATTAGCAGTCAAGTTTTTAGCCTATAGCTGTACGAGACTCCTAAATGGTGATGCTATATACAAAGAAGCAGACAGAGCAGAGATATATTTAGGATACAGCCATCAACAGGTTCTGATGATGGGTTGTTGTTGTTGGTAAGTACCATCGAGTCAATTTCAACTCATAATGATAGTGACTCTGTACAAGGTTTCCAAGGAGCAACTGGTGGGTTTGAACAGCTGACCACCTGGTTCATAGTCCAGGATGATGTGTTAGTTAACATCAAAGAAGCTATTGTCATAACTAACACCTATAGTCCTGGCTTTTCATGGAAGGAGACCTTTCTGTTTTAAAGGATATTGTTGTAGCTCACAGTATCCTTTTTCACTTAACAGGATGCTGTGAGCATTTCCATGCCATCAAATATACTTAGAGATACAATTTGTAGAACACTAGTTATAGCTACAAATAAATTCTTATTTTCCCATCTCCCTACTACAGTCTTAGTTCCTTGGTTTAAGGACTGTGTGCTTGACCATCCTTCCACCTTGATCCCTTTCCCATTATGGCCAGCCCAAAGCCTAGATTAGGTTGTTATTAGGTGTTCTTGAGTTGGTTCCAACTCACAGCAACCCTATGTACAACACAACCAAAGACTGCTCAGTCCTGTGCCAGCCTCACAATACTTGCTATGCCTGACCCCATTGGTTCAGTCTGTGTGTCAATCCATCTCATTGAGAGTCTTCCTCTTTTTCACTGACCCTCTACTGTACCAAGCAAGATGTGCCTTCACAGGAACTGACCCTTCCTGATAACATGTCAAGTACATGTGACGAAGTCTTGCCATCCTTGCTTCTAAGGAAGATTATGGCTGTACTTCTTCCAAAATATATTTACTTCTCCTTCTAGTAGTTCATTGTATATTCAATATTCTTCACCAACAACAATAATTCAAAGGCATTAATTCTCCTTATTCATCACCAACTTTCGCATACATATGAAACAACTGAAAATACCACTGTGTGGGTCAGGCACACCTTAGTGCTTTTCTTTTCTTTTCTTTTTTTTTTTTTTTGCAGCAGGTTTGTTCAATGTAATATGTCATTTGATTTCTTGACTGCTGCTTCCATGAGTGTTGATTGTAGATCCAAGTAAAATGAAGTGTTTGACAACTTTAATCTCTTCTCCATTTATCATGATGTTGCTTATTGGTACAGTTGTCAAGATCTTTGGTTTATTTGTGTTGAGGTGTAATCCCTACTTAGGCTGTAGCCTTTGAAAGTCTTGTTTGGAGTCCTGGTGTTGTGCTGTAGGATAAGCACTGGACTGCTAACCACCAGGTCAGTGCTTCAAACCCACCACCTACTCCTCAGAAACCCTATACAGAGTCAGAACCAAGTATGCGTACATAACTATGTGTACCCTGTGGTACATAACAACAAGAAGCCTTGTTTATATTTGGTGATTAATGGCTGTAGGATGAGGGGATGAAGGGAAGAATGGCCTTATGGGTAGTGTCTGGGCACAGATAGCCCTTTAGGGTTCCAAATGATTTTGGATCTCAAAAACATGTGACTGTGATTACTTCCAAATCTACCTATTTCTTATCAAAAGGGATTTGTGGACATTAGTCAGTCACAAAAGTAGAAATACCGCATAGAACCACCATTGTAAAAGACTAAGAAAAATAACCCATACTAAAGTGTGTGCTGGCTACTGGGATGTGGGGGATGGAGTGAGGGGAGGGAGGGGAAGGTGGAGCACAGGGCAGGGAATAGACACAGGAGAGTTTGGGTGTTAGGGAGGGGGGCAATACACAAGAAGGGGGAGGGGAATGGAAGAACAAAGTCGATGAGAGAACAATTAGGCAGGTTTCCATGGGCTAAGTGGGACAGAGGTAAAGAATGATGTATGCACAACCTTGGAACAACAGGGCTCTGGGATACAGGGATTGAGACATGGTTGGAATCGGTAAAAGGGGGAAAATAATGTTAAGATGCTTGGCTGTCTTTTCAATCTTGGTTTCCCTGGCATACCATTATAAAATAGACACTTGAGGGGGAGAGAAAGAAATAGCCAGAAATATCACCATAGAAAGCTTGTAAGTCCATCTTTTCTGCCTATAACTGATTGAAATACCTAAAATGGGGGTACAACGTGCCCAGTGAAGGAGGCTTCCTACAGAGCCTCTGCATTACATAAGACCATAGGTGGAATCCTAAACAGTATCCAGAATCTTCTGAGGTGGGAAATTTCCACTTGAAAAGACAAGCAGACCTGCCTGGAGCAGCTAGAAGAACAGAAGATACTTCTTGAAAGAAAGACCAACAGGAAAAATACAAAACAATAACGGCAGTCCGACTGATTACTACAAGAACAAGCAAGTTGCTCGCCCAGGAGACATCAAGGCAAGTGGTTGGGTCTCCTCAGGAAAAACCCACTTCCAAGACTAAGACTCAATGGAATACACGCTCTGATTGGTGACCACGTTCATCACCCATAAGGGGAAGTGAGGGAAAAACAGCAATGAAGTTGCGAACTAAGCCCTACAATGTTCAGTAGACTCCTGTGAGCCCGGGTGGAGACCTGGTTGGCTAGCAGTGTGGCACGACCTGGGGACTCTTGGGCCCAGAGTCAGTGACATAGCTACAGAGGACTAGAGTGGAGAGCGAAGCATCCAGCTGATAAGAAGAGAGGGCATGTGCACAAGAACACCCACACTTGCAGATAATACCCACTTAACCTGGCTTCAAAGACTGGATGATCAGAGCTCAACGAGAAGAATACAGAAGAGGAAAAAAAGAGTAATCTGATACAATTTGATGAACTTGACCTACACCTATGGATGCAGTAGCTCAAAAGAGGAACACATCTTTACAGCAAGGATCATTCCCATTCCCTCCAACACAGAGTAGACAGGGATGGGCAACTTGGACATTGGCTACCCAAAATGGAGAAGGGGGGAAAGACTTCAAAGGCAAGAAGTGACTGGCTTACAAGCTTTCAAGAGGGACTCTAGATCCAGAGGGCATGGAGGAAGGTAGAATCTCCACTGAGTAGTATCCAATCTGTCTAAGTGGGGCTGATGAATGGAAATGCAGATAGGTCTCTTGTGATACAGTAGTGAGTAATTGTTACCAGGACTGCCTGTGAGGGTTGGAAATGTAAAGGTAGACATTTTGTAGTAAGGAGGGGAGTAATTGACTTTGCAGTCTAGGAGCGGAGGTCCCTGGAACCATCAAGGGAGAAGAGCGGTGTGTGGACCCTACCCAGAGAAGCAGTGATGCCAGAGATGGAGTTAGAGACCATCATGACGTGGAGAGATGGAGTGGCTGGCACCTTTAGACCCAAAGAGGGAGAGGGGCTGTGTGCTAACGACCAGGGGAGCAGGCTTGCAGGGTATACCCTTTGGTTGGTTGATGATGCATGGAGGGGATTGTAACCATGGCAATGAAATTATATACGATAGGATGAATGTATAACTAATGCTCTCCCATGTAAACTATCACATAATTCACAATAAAACATTTTTTTTAAAAGCTATTTGTGACTATGTAGCATATCCGATTGGGATAAAGTTCCAACTTCATTGGAAGAAAGAGTAAAGATAGAATCTCACATCTGTAGAAACTAGTGAGACCAACTGCCTGAAGGGATTTGAATCGAATAGTTTATTAAATTATGAAAACCTCCAAAAGAAATAAATGAAAAAATAAGTAACATGTTTTAAATTGTTTAAATTAGTTGTTATCAAATGAGGTATCGCTAGACTTCCCAAGTAGAAATATTGAGCCATTTGGGCATTATGAACCATAATTTTTCTAGCCTAATTTTCCCAGAATACTTTTACTTGATAAAGACTTAGAATGTGTATTGCTGTTTACTGACAACCTTGCAAAACACATTTCAACTAAATACCTGTCTTCAATAGGTCACAACTTTGAGTTCTTACCCATAATTTCCTGTTTATAGATAGGAGATGTTTCTTAGAAGTCCCATTCCATTATTAACGGACAAGAAATTTCCTCAGCCACCCTTGATGATTGTCTCTCCCTGCCTCACAGATATATCATCTGTGCTGAATTCTGGGAAGTGTTGCTGTGTCCTTTCCTGAAATTTTGCTTTGAAGATAAAGAGAGGATGTACATCTCCCACAAGAACTTCCCAGGACACTCTTGCCTGCCAGTCTTCTCCCTGCCTTGAGAAATTCCATCAGACAAATATAAACTAGACTAATAGCTCCTCAGTGGCTGGACTCAGATGAGAAGGTAGCCAAGGACACATCCTTTATAGACCTTTTTTTCCCCCTTTTGATCCCTGCACAGAGATGTTAGAAAGGTGGCTTGCTTTACCATTACCCCTCACACCCATTTAAATGGAATTTAAAGCCATGCCAAAGAACAGTGAGCTATAGTAAAATACCCAGTGGTCAGGAGGCAAGAGATTTGGGTTCTGGGTCTAGCTTTGTCACTGACTAGCTTTTTGATCTTAGGCAAGTTTCTTTGCTTCCCTGTCCTCTAGATTCTGAAATTGGAAGGGTGGATTGAATTAGTGGTTACTAACTTTTTCAGCTGTATTTTCGGTCTTTTTTATTATATCCTTAGTTCTCTAGCCCATGTTTGAAAGATTCTTGACTTCTAAACACACTGAATTTATTAAGCAAGCTTTTATTTTATTTCTCTTTTTATTCATCAAAGAGATCACAAGAGGCTCTGATCAACATGGCTGGTTGACATAATTCAAGTCGAAGAAAGTCTCATTGTAGGGTGAGGCCATTGGAAATTTAGAAAATGGGTCTGAAATCACTCATGGCCCCAGATGGAGGAACCAATGGGTCTTCCTGTGTTGCGTCCCGTGCTCTGAATCTTATGATAAAAAAGCTAGAGCCCTCAAAACCTCTACAACCAATTGCTGTGTGGTTACGATTATGTGCCCTGGAGTCCGTTCTGACTCATACTGACCCTGTGCAGGGTTTCCGAGGCTGTAAATCTTTACGGGAGCAGAAAGTCTCATCTTTCTCCCACAGAACAGCTAGTAGTTTCAAACTGCTGACTTTGCGGTTCGCAGCCCGATTCATGGCCACTATGCTACCAGAGCTCCTTCTAATTCGTGGTGACCCCATGTGTACATAGTAGAACTACTCTATAGGGTTTTCATGACTGTGCACTTTCAGAAGCAGATCGCCAAGTCTTCCTTCAGGAGGGTTTAAACGACCAACTTGGTGGTTAATAACCTAGCCAGAGGGTGAAATATTGCAAAACTGCTGTGTGGAACAAAGCAAGGCTTACTGGAGATAATTGTAAAACGTAAACCCCAAGCAACTCACCTCAATTCATGATCTGGGGTCTCCTCCCAGAGGTGTTCCTTGGTTTGGGTTAGCACAGTCCCTTGATATTGTTGTTGTTGTTGTTAAGTGCCATCGAGTCGGGTCCGACCCATAGCGACCCTGTACAGGGTTTCCGAGGGTGTAAATCTTTACGGGAGTAGAAAGCCTCATCTTTCTCCCGCGGAGCGGCTGGTAGTTTCGAACTGCTGACCTTAAGGTTCGCAGCCCGATTCGTAACCACTACGCTACCAGAGCCCCTTGATATTAGTCAGAATCAATAAGTCTAGGTCAGAATTGTTTGCTCTACCATTTTGTCTTTTGGAACATGGGTTTTCCCACAGAAAACCTTCAGCTAGGGCCATGTATTTGTGTATTAATTAATCTGGCCACCAGCACTTATTGGCCTTCCACCAGACCCCCACGGGGGTGAGGAGCAGCCATCTGTAGGGGGTAGAAGAAAAATACGAATGATACCCCCTGCCACCACTACCACCCACTGTCCAGTGCAAACATAGTGCTCAGAAGTAAGTAATTAGATGTTCCCCAGGGTGACCTGTAAATCCCTAACCTCTCTCTTTGGGAGGTAGAAGGAAAGGGGTTGCTACTGGATGTGTATGTCTTTATTTTTTCATCTGTGGATGAGAGTGTGTTGAGAGAGAGGCAGTGTGTGTAAGCAAGCACCCTCCCTTATATACATCCCATGACTTGCACAACTATTTACACACCAGTTGAGCCCTGCAGGGAAAGGCAAGTCCTCAGCTGCTGTGGAATTTTAAGAGATCTCCCTGGAATGCCCTTATGGGATGTCTGGTTCTAATTGCCTCCATCAGCCAGAGCTGGCATGCTGGCAGGAGCAATGAGAGGTGAAATTGAACAGATTCCAGTTAACATCAGACCCCCAGCCCTGCCAGAGTCCCCCAAGGGCCGGAAAAGAAAACAAATGTGGTCAAGGCTGTGGGTGTGGTGGAAAGAACTGGAAATTGGAAGGCCCGGATTCTCATCGCAGCACTGCCGCTAGAGCCCCGTATCTCTCAGACCTGTCAGTACTGTCTCAGGCTTTCCGTTTCTTCATCTGATAAAATGAGTGGTAGAAACTGGCTCGTTTCCAAGGTCTCTCTTAGTCTAAGGTCCAGGGACAGAAATGCCAGGCTCCCATTGCCACTGCTGGGAGTGAAGTGGAATGTTTTCTTTTTAAATTTAAAAATAGAGCTCTCCATTTTTAGATCTTTATGAAGAATAGAGAAAGGGAGAGGATTTAGGTGCCAGCCTGACCTACCTCCTTGCCTAGCCCCAGCCCCATTCCTTCCTCCTTCCTTGGCCTGGGATTGCTGGAACTTTAACCACTGACCCCAGCCAGAGAAGAGACAAAGATGCTGTAGTTTCTTAGTGCCCCCTATAGACTCAAAGAGCTGTCACAACTCAATCTTAGAAGACTTCTACGGCCTCTGGTTTTAAAGCAGACAGCTTAAATTAGCTCCTAATTTATAGTGAATGCCTCTTTCTTGTAGGCCTGTTGCTTTAAGGTCCAGACTAAACCATTTAAATAATAACCATAGTATACCAGGGGTCAAAGTCCTCAGAGTCCTCAGTTACCTGCACAAACAGCACAACCACCAGTTGCTTTTGAATTAATTGTGACTCATGGTCACCCCAAATGTGTAAGAGTAAAACTGTGCTCCACAGGATTTTCAATGGCTGTTTTTTGGGTGTGTGTGTGTGTGTGTGTGTGTGTGTGTGTGTGTGTTTAAATAAATCACCAGGCCTTTCTTTTGAGGTGCTCTTAAGAGAACTTGAACCACCAACTTTTCAATTAGCACCACTCAGGGGAACTTTAGTATAGCAGAAGTCACCAAATATCTAATACTGAAGAGCTCTAGCTCAACATTCTGTTCTTATCCTGCCCCTTCAGTCCCCTTACCCCACTAACCCCCACAACTGATACTTCTTGTTGTTGTTATGTGCTGTTGAGTCAGTTCCAACTCAAAGCAACCCTGTATAGGGTTTCCGAGGAGTGGCTAGTGAGGTACACATCTCTAATGTCTAGGAGCACATTACTCTCCAAGTCAGCCAATATCAGCTAGGGATTTTGTTCAGCTAGTAATAGCGTCTCAATTTCAGCAAAGTCATCAAATTGGGGGGTTATTTTCTCATATACAAAGTCTGATGTGGAGTTTTACAAAACCACCAGGAACTTGGGTTTCTTCTAGCTTTCCATTCAATCATCCCTAGAGGAAGATTTCCAACTTTTAGGTCACCATGGGCCAAGATGACGTTCTAGCCTTCCCATCTGCAATTCAGACAGGAGGAAGGGGAAGGTCAAGGGTCAACATAGTGCTCTACCCACTAAGTTAGCTCCCTTGAAGATGCATCTAATGACTTCTGCTTTCATCATACTGGTTGCAAGGAAAGCTAGGAATGTAGTCTCATTGCTACTCTAAACCAAACCAGGTCTATTACTAAAGACCCCTGGTGTGATGCTGTAGGATCAGCAATGGACTGTGAACCACAAGGTTGGCAGTTCGAACCCACCAGATGTTTTTCAGAAACCCTATACAGCGTTGCTCTGAGTCAGAACCAACTCGGCATCACTTAACAACAACATTACTAAGAAGAGAGGGGAAAATGGATATTGAATTGACACTAATGGACTCTGCTGCATAGTCCATGCATATTGAGAGAAAATAAGGACAGATATGTAATTCTGCAGTTATCTAAGGTGGACACAAGGTTCCCTCTCAGACTACAAGGAGACAAGGAGTTCTTGTGTGCTGGCTCACCCCGGGTGTGCTCAGTTGATCCAAAAGAACACCTCACCTCCCCACACAGGACCAGACTCCTGCCAAGTTGGTGGAAAGAGATGGTATCACTCCCTCAGGTGATGCCAGGTGAGTGAAGCCTCTAATTTCTTCTGAGCCAATCTTTGCTGGTACTTTCCCTAGAAGAAGTCTATGCCAGCTCACCTCACCTGGGAGGATCCAAATACAGCTTCAGACCCATCCCTCTTCCGAGTGCTTGCTGTCAGGACTGGGAAGAGTGAACAAATTCTTCCTGGCAGACTCTGGTGGGCTTTGTTCCAGTTGCCTCCCCACCCCATGTGGGAGAACATAGCTTATACTTGGAAGCAGCTGCTATTCTAAGGAGAAAATTCATTGCTTTCCATATTGGTTCTTCTGGGAGGCAAAACTACTGACCAGCTCAAAGAGTAAGCTCTTAAATATTGACATTTGATGTTTAAAATGAAAGAAATAGAATACAGACCAAACTGTTGCTAATGTCTTCATTTACTGGTTTTGTTTTTCTGGTTTCAGATCTCCTCCTTCACCTGGTTCCCAGGCTTGGCACTATTTGATGGGTGTGAAGTTCTTCCTCCTCAAGAAATCTAAGGAGTCTTCCTGATGTTTTATGTCTCCTCCATGTACTGCAGAGAAACTACTTTTCTGTTTAAGATAGAAAGACAGTCTATTCTATTAATTGTCCCTTATGCTGGACAAAGAAGATGGCCCCAGGTGCTAAGGGACAGTCCAGCTTCCTTTGGAAGACCATCTTCTAAATCCCTCAGCAATACCTTACCTCTTTGCTATGCATCCTAGCCAGTACTTTTATTTTTAACTTTATTGGTCGTCTATATTATTTAATAAGTAAATCAGTGATTTTATCACTATAAACTGCATCCTCTTTATAAACCACTATCTTAAGCAGGTCCCACTTTTTGCCACTCTTATTTGACATGGCCTAAAACTACCTATTTCTCCTTCCCGTCACTTTCATCCATTCATTTCACTCATCAAGCTGACTGTATCTGAAGAGAGAGACTCTTAATCTTATGATCAGAATAGGATTTCCCCTTAATATGGGGTTTCCAGGAAGGAATCATGTCTAAAAGCTGGGACCACCTCTTTGGGAATGTGAGGGAGAGAAATAATCATCTTCAATTTGATAAAAACCATTTATCATAAAGGCTTTAAAACTACGTCTGTTCTAGATCTTTTTCCCAGTACAACTCAGTTATTGCACATATATCATGGAAGGTTACTAGACTCCCCGGCTCGGTAGACAGCCCCCCAGGGGCCAGTTTTCCATTTCTCATAATATACTTAGGCAAAGACAGAGAATGGTTTTTACCACTTTGATAGTAGGTGCATTTTTTTTTTTTTTTGTACTGTTCAATGCTAGGTGCTTATCATCTTGGAGCTATTGAAAACCTAATAGGAAATTGAGTTATCACAGTTTTGCCATCAGAAAAGCTAAAGGGAAGGTTTAAAAAAATAAAAAAATGCTTTCATGGAAGTGTCATCTTCAGTTCCAGATGGAAGGAGAAATTCTGGGCCTCTTGACTACACAGTGTGACCTCCTTCCTAGCATGTCTGTAGATACTGAAATGATTACTGGGAAAACAGAGTCAAGTTTGCTTTCTCAGAAGCCTCCAAGGCATAAAATCAAAGTCGCTGGAATAGGGTAGCAACTTGGTGTGAATAAATCATTTTATCTCTCTGGATGCTGACTTTCCTTATAAAATAGGGATCTTATTCCCTAAAGATAGGTGAATCCCTGATTAAAAGTACATAGATAATGTAAACAAGACTGTATCTATAGTCATCTCTTAGTATCTATGAGTTAAACAGAGATGATGTGTTTAGCAAGCACTGACTGTGTCTTCTACATAGCATTTTGCACCATGTGACCAAGGTAAAGGTTCAGGTTGGAGCCACTGAAGTTACAGGGCAGGTAATTGCAACCCTGATCTCAAAGGTGGGCAGTTCTGCTCTAACCCGTAAGGTCCCTACATGCCAAAATCAACTCAGTGGCACATAACAGCAACTACATGGATAATAAAAATAACTTAAGATAAAAAAAGTTGTGCAACAATGGGTTTAGTATAATGATATTTATATTTTAAAAAGATTTGGATGTACTCTACATGTACACAAATGTCTCTTACTATGTGCCTGATGACTATATCTGAATGGATGCACCAGAAGTTGGTAAAATAATGAGTGTTGGGAGTAAGATGCCTTTTGAATTTTAAACCATGAGGATACATTGTTATTGTTGCTGTTAGGTGCTGTCGAGTCGGTTCCGACTCAGAGATACCCTATTCACAAAAGAAGAAACAGAATTCAGATTAAAGATAAATAACAACCTATCCCAAGCTCCAGAATGAATGGTCCAGAGATCTGGAAGTTGGTAAATGAGGAGAATGAAGAGGCTATCATGATTTAAAACCCAGCTCAGCCAGCCTGGCTCATGGTTGTGACACCCTTTGATTTCTGATAGGACTCTTTCTTCAGCCCAAAGTCCTTCTAGGCGCCAAGTCCAGCAAGTGTCCAGGAGTCACGAACTCATTTTATGTCTTCAAGCAAAAGGTGACACGCATTGGTTTCCAGCTAGTTAGTGTGTAATGCTCTCTTAAGTCAAAGACAGAGAACTTTTATGTCTCTGTTTAGAACCTCATTTTTGAGGGATGTAGACAGACCAAGCCTAAGCGCTCCAGAGGCTGCTCGGATGAATCAGGGTTGGGAGGCATGTGCTGTTGCTACGGAGAGTTAGAAACAGCGTGCAAACTGGGATGAGAGGCCTTGTGGAGCTAGGAGCCCTGTCCCCAGCTTTCTGAGGGAAGCCGCAGCACAGGCTAGATGAGACTTCAAACAGAATGTGTGTCTTGGGTAAGCTGAGCCCCTTCCCTCATCTGCAACATGGGAACCTCTATCACTAATACTCCTGCAGACTCTGACAAGCATGCATGAAAGATGCCTAGCACTTTGGAAGCACCCTACAGTGGTTTCTGAGTCTCTATCTCTACCTGGTGTGGCACTGTAGGATTAGCACTGGACTGCTATTCATAAGGTTGATGGTTCAAACTCACCAGCCGCTCCTTGGAAACCCTCTACAGGGTCCCTATGAGTCAGAACCGACTTGCCAGCACTTAACACAACAATCCCTCTCACACCTATTTCTTGCCACATGAAGTAAATTTGCTCTGGGTGGACCCGATGAAGGAAGGCTGCAGGAAAATGGATTGGGAGTGCTACTAAGAAAGTCTTTTCAACTATCAGAACTGTTCAAGGGTAGAACCAGTCTCTGTTGGTAGGTAGGGTTGAGATAAAGGCTCCACCTTTGCTAACTTTAAGCTTATCGTGAAGGAGGTGGGGTCTCAGTCACCCTCTTCCCTGTCCTTCCTCTACTGCCAGGTTCCTGTCTCTCCTCCAGCCAGGCTGGATGGCCCGCAGCTCCCAGAAAAGCTCAATTAAGAAGGCATTTCCAGACCTCTCTGCGGCTGGCACCACCACATTTTTTGCATTCTCTGCCTCCTCCCTACTCCTGGGGCAATGGGCGTGTGTCTGTGTGTCTGTCTCTCTGTGTGTCTTACCTACCTTAGGAGACACGGACACGAGACCTGGGGTCCAGGTCGTTGTCTCCAGCCTCAGTGGGATGTTCTCCTTTGAACTAACCATCCCACCTGGTAGAATGTCTCTGCTTCTGGCGATGAGGACTCCTTCGCTCAGTTCTAACACCACAGTGCTTCCGAGCAGCGACTGTTGAGCAGCGACTGTTCTGAGCCCACGGGGACTCAAGGATGAGTGGAGCCTGGTCCCTGCCCTAGAGGAAGGGCAAAGGACATTCACTTATGCAAGTAGCTCTCACGCTGAGTAAACTGTGATAAATGTTGCAAGGAGGTTCATGATCAATGTTCCACCAAGGGAGCAGGTTATTGATCCAAACAAGAGGCGTGAAGACAAGAGCAGCTTCTCACAGTAGGTGAGATTGAAACGGGTGAAAAAGGAGTCGGAGATTGGGACTAGAAGGAATGGACATGATTTTGAAGCTCTTGTTGGCTTTATTTTTTGTCTTGAGAATCCTTTTGTTCTCCTGGGTTTTCATAGCAGTGGAAGCATTTCCCCTTCCAGGGTGTGACCCGCCCTTGCTTCAGACACCCCTTTGGGTGGGGTTTCGCAGGAAGGCCCTCTCTGTCCGCCAGAGCTGGAATTGTGCTGGCCCTGGTCAAATACGCCCCCCACCCGGGGGATTCTACCGCCCTTTTCCTCTTCCTCTCTCCCACTCCAGTGCCCCGTCTGGGGAAAATTATCCAAGTCCCAAGTAGTAAATTTAAGGTCTTGGCAGCCCTCCCACAGATGACTCCCAAATTATCCCATTCCAAGAGTGGGGGCAGGGGAGGACAGGAGTTCAGGCCCCGAGAGAAATACGCTGAGCGTCTGAGAGCTCCGCGCGCCATCTGCTGGCAGACACAAGTAGCTGGGAATGGGAAGCAGGGGATGTAAGGGAGTTTGTCCAGGAAAGGGACCCTCTGATGTCAGACCTCCAACAGCGACAGAAATTCAGCGTTTAACAGACACCGGGCAGAAGAAAAAGGAGAGAAGACACGTGTGTACGCATGGTTGTGCTCAAGTTTGTGTGTACGCGGGCTCATACCTGGGTGGCAACATGCTGTGCTGAGGGTATTTTGGAGCGAACATGGAATCGTGCAAATTTCTGCTATTGTTTCTTGGGGTAAGTGTGTGGGCCTGTCTCCAGAGAAAAAAGACAGTACATAAGAAAGTAATTAAGCCCAGCTGTATCGCTCCAAGGGAAGTTTCCAGATGTCCGTTCATTGATCCTCAACCCAAACATGGGGGATGCAGGAGGCCCAGTTGATTGCATTTTCAGTTGGGGAAAGTGAGGCACATAGCATGCTGAGACCCATAGTGAGGACACTGGGTTTATTACAAGTATCAAATCACCTCAAGATAAGCACACTAAAGACCTTTAGTTCACCCTCATTATTTTTCAGAGATGGAAAAGAGAATAAAATCTTTCTCAACCTTCAATTCTGGTGGGCAGGCCCTAGACTAACCAACCCCCTGCCAAACCTAATATATGTGCCAGGAAGATCCTGGGCAACTGTTGCCCTTCTCGGCTCCACCTCTGACTCACCTCTCGTCTATTTACACTCCTGAAAGAATTTCCTGACCAGTCAATCTTGAGAGATTTATTATTTCCTGAGGCATCCCATAGTCAAAAAATGTGCGTTTACTGTCAGAGATGCACAGCCACTTAAAAGTGGGAGCAAAATTTCGCACGAAGTGGAAGTGAGAGGGACCAGCTTTCATCCACCATCTGGGTGACCTGCAAAGACACAGCTTAGCTGTTCTTGGCTTCCAACTAATGCTGCTGGAACAACCAGACCAGAAGTCTCTCTCTGCAAGTTGTGAGAACTGCCACACAATCTCAGGAGACTTGGAGGTCTTGGTTTCTCTTAGAAGAAGGAAGGGCACTAGGGTTTGCTTGTTTCTGTGATTTCTGTTTCTTTTTGTCTAAAATTGAGCCTCTAACTCCAGCCTTTTCCTTCTAATTTTCCTGACACAGTGTGGTGAAAATCTTACAACACATCTCAGCTCAAAATCCTGCAGACAACTTAGCCGTTTTGCTTGTAGGCTAAGTTCTACTGAATACCATTGTTAGGTCTTCAAGTCCCTCAAGATATGTCCCAAACTCCCTTCCAACACACTCTCTCATAGACTGACTTTCAGTCATACTTACTGCTCCCTTCAACGTCAACTATCTATACCTTCTTCTACCTCCAAACCACAGCTTGTCCTTTTGTGGGCGCTTGCAAGTTACTGTAATGCAAGTGAATGTAATGTTGGAAGCTATGCCATTAGTCTTTCAAATACCAACATGGTCATTTATGGTGGAAGATCTCCCAGACTACACAGACTAGAAAGAAAGTCCAAAAATTGTTACAGTTAAGTGCCCTCAAGTCAGTTCTGACTCATAGCAAACGTGTTTAGGGTTACCAAGAAGCAGTTGGTGAGTTTGAGCTGCCAACCTTGTGGTTAGGAGTTGAGTGCTGATCCTACAGCGCTACACCAGGACGCCTTCTGACCCATTGTGACTCTGTATAGAGTTTCTGAGGAGCGGCTAATGGGTTTGAGCTGCCAACTTGTGGTTAGCAGTCCAGTGCATGTCCTAGAACCCCGCACCAGGACTCTAAAAATGAATGAAACGCTATGACTCCAGTGAAAACTCTATGACTCACAACACAACAGAACATTGTTGGCTATAGTGCTGGACCCTGAGCCCCCTAGGTTGGGAGGCACTGAAAACACACAGTAGCCACAACAATGGGTTCAAACAAAACAAAGATTAGGAAGATGGTACAGAAAGGCTGACATTCTAACGCATATGAGGTCTCTGAGTCAGAGCCAACTCAACAGCAACCGACAACTACCACCAAAGGCTGAAATCTTCTGTTTTCCAAAGGCTTGTCTCAAATAATTTTTCCTGGAAGCCTTCTATGACCTCCTCCCTCCCTCCAAGCCAAATGGAATCCTCTATGCATCTCCCTGTATTGTATTCAGTTTGTACTTTTTCAAGTTCTTGTTGTCAGCTTTATTTTACTAGCTCACACTTAGTACAAATGGTTAGGCTCAGAAAGATTGGTGAGGTTCTTCTCAGAGGTACCTCAGAAGCAAGGCCTGGTGATCTTCTGAAAAGTCAGACACTGAAAAACCCTGTGGAGCACATCCATGAGTTGCAATCAAGTCAAGAGCAGCTATTTTTTGGTTTTGATTCTGACTTCCTCGAGGGCAGAAGTAGTAAGTAGCTTGTTCTTCTCAATCATTTCCCCTTATCTCTTCTTTCCCCCACCCAAGGGCCCAGCACAGTTCCCAGAACTCAGGATGGAAATAGTGCTGAATTGTATTGAATCATATTTCAAAGTGAAATATAGGTAATATTCAGGCGCCTGAACAGCTAGCTGACTCGGCTACCCTTCCTTAGGACACATTAACCCAGCAGAGCAATGAGACAACAAGCAAACGTTTTTACCCCCTCGTGTGACACAGAGCCCTGGTGCTCAGGAAGCAGCTGTGCTGTGGACGTCCAACTCCAGACATGCCCACTCCGGACCCTGAGGATAAGCAAGCTTGTCAGTCTCTGGTGAGATCACATTCCAGGGCCAAAGACCTCCTCTGAGAAAAAAGTAACCTGAGCCCTTAGAATTCATACCTGGAGAGCTCTAGGAATGAAATCTAAACCCCCTGCATCCTGCATAGAAGGGAGGGGCACATACAACCTTGAGACAGAGATGGGAGTCAGGAGACAGTCTGTCCCTGGCTGTGTTGTAAGCAGCTCTCAGACCTGAAGAGCAGTCTTCCCCACCAGGTTCCTGGTGTATATAATGTAGGGTCTGGGCTGGACCATCTCTATCTGTAAGACAAACACTCAGAGTTATGTATGTATCGTATCAATTGTTTTCATCATCCAAAGTTTTCATTTAAACACCTCCAGCCAGTAAGTCATTTCTTTCCCAACCCTTTAAGGTTATTGATATTAACGTTTGATATGTGTGACAACAGAGATATGAAATGAATCCATAGAATCAGTGCCAAAATGTAGCTTCTTTATACGTAGTTTCTTTAATAATACATATGCACATATACATATAGGAGTCCTGGTGTGGCATTGTAAGATAAATACTGGCGGCGAGGCCAGTTTGAAACCAAAGGTTGGCGGTTCAAACTCAGCAGCGACTCGTTGAGAAATGCTATACAGGGTCGCGCTGTGAGTCAGGATCAAGTGAAGGGCCCTTAGCAACATATATACAATACACATATACATGTTGTTATTGTTAAGTACCACCGAATTGACTCCAACTCAGAGCGACCATGTATGGGGATTTCTGAGGAGTGGCTGGTAGGTTTGAACTGTCAAACTTGTGATTACCAGTCCAGTGCTTATCCTACAATGCCACACCAGGATCTCATATATATATTATGGTTGTGGTGGTGGTGTGCCATGGAGTTGCTTCTGATACATAGCGACCCTGCACAGGGTTTCCGAGGCTGTAAATCTTTATGGGAGCAGAAAGCCTCATCTTTCTCCCACGGAACAACTGGTAGTTTCAAATTGCTGATCTTGAAATTAGCAGCCCAACTCATAACCACTATGCTACCAGAGCTCCTTATAATATGTGTATATATATATATGTGTGTGTGTGTGTGTGTATATTGTTCTTGTTGTTGTTGTTATGTGCCATGAAGTCAGTTCCAACTCATAGCAACCCTGTACAGGGTTTCCAAGGCTATAAATCTTTACAGGAGCAGAAAGCCTCATCTTTCTCCTGCGGAACAGCTGGTTGTTTCGAATTTCTGACCTTGCGGTTCACAGTCCGATTCGTAACCACTATGCTACCAGAGCTCTTTTTTATATGTATACATATGTTTGTGTGTGTGTGTATACATGTTGTTGTTTGTTGTTGTTAAGTGCTGTCAAATAGAGTCCTTCTCATAGTGACCCTGTACAGCATTTTTAAGGAACTGCTGACCTTGTGGTTTGCAGCCCAGTGCTTATCCTACAGCACCACACCGGGAATCTATATATATATGTTGTTGTTGCCAAGTGCCATCGAGTCGGTTCCAACTCATAACAACCCTGTATAGGGTTTCCAAGGAGCAGTTGTTCATGGCAAAATGGAATTAAAAGATAATGGAATTTTTCCACAAACTTTTTGAAACCCATTCATGTGAGTGAAATATATATTGTAGCAGTATTTATGAGTTGATTTCAACTCATAGTGACACTATTGGGCAGATTAGGCATGCCCCTTAGGGTTTCCAAGCCTGTAGTGTTTGTAATGGAGTCCTGGTGTGGTGCTGTGGGTTAATGTGTCAGACTCTAAAGCCATTTGAACTGCAAGGTCAGTAGTTTAAGCTCACCAGCTACTCCTTAAAAACCCTATACAGGGTCGCTATGGGTTGGAATTGACTCGACAGCACTTAACAACAACAACAACAACAACAACAATGTTTGTAATATGCCACATGTTTCTCCTGTGGAGCACTGGGTGAGGTCAAACCACCAATGTTTTAGTTGGCAACTTCTGTTAGTAGCTGAGCTCTTAACCTCTAAACCATCATATAGAAATCATTGTTGTTAGGTGTCACTGAGTCAGTTCGGACTCATAGCAACCCTATGCACAACAGAACAAAACACTGCCTGGTTGTACACCATCCTCACAATTGTTGTTATGTGTGACCCCATTGCTTTTGCTACCGTGTTAATCCCTCTTAATGGAGATCTACCTCTTTTTTGATGACCCGTCACTTTACCAAGCATGATATTCTTCTCTAAGAACTGATCCTTGTTGATAACATGTTCAAAGTATAAGAGACAAAGTCTCACCATCCTGGTTTCTAAGGAACATTCTGGCTGTACTTCTTACAACACAGATTTGTTTGTTCTTCTGACAGTTCATGGTGCTTTTAATACTCTTCTCCCATACCATAATTCAAATGTATCAATTCTATGATTTTCCTTACACGTTGTTAAATGTTGTTGCTGTTGTTGTTAAGTGCCGTCAAGTCTATTCTGACACATAGAGACCCTGTATAGGGTTTCCGAAAAGCGGCTGGTGAGCTTGAACTGCTGACCTTGTGGTTCAAATGACTTTGCAGTCTAGTACATTAACCCACAGTGCCACACCAGGACTCCCATTGTCATATAGATATGCTTTATTGTACTTAACCAATTTATTCTGATGTCATAAATACCCTTATTTTCATGCATTTGTTTCATTATCTCCTTAGATGATGTTCCTAGAAATGGAGTTGTTGGACCACAAGACCTAGACTTACTGATGTTCCTGATATTCTTCTTAGTGTTGACTCCCTTGCTTAGACCGTGTCACAGGAAGCCTGCTTCTGGCATTCTCGACATGTTGAATGATGGGATGTCAAAACCAGAAGGGGCCCTGGAGACAAAGATTTACAGATGGGAAAACAGAGATCCAAAAAGGGCAAGTGTCACAGAGGTAGGTTTGAACCCCGTAAGGTCTGCAGTTCAAACCTACCAGTCGCTCTTTGGAAATCCTATACAGGGTCTCTATAAGTTGGATCCAACTTGACAGCACTTCATAACAACTACATTAAAATAAAACACAGGTTTACTGTTTGAATTTACTGTGGTAGGTAGGGCAAGCCCACCTTGGCTTTGGTCTCTCAAGAAGCAGATCCAGACTCATCAGTGCCTGTCCTAAGGCAGTGGCCCAGAGCTCCGGAGAAAGCCTACGGTGGGGAATGGTGCTAGCTGGGGAGGGCCTGTGTATGCTTCTGAGGCACTAAATTAGTACATTACATGCCTCATTTAGCACAACTGTGCAAAATCTAAAAGTACTAATAAATTTTCCTCCTAGGGTCAAGAATCATAAAAGGAGACATGATCAACCATTAATTAGCTGAGAAATGAAAGCTTGATGGCTTCTGTTCTAGCCCTGGCTTCTCTTAGATGGCACAATTTGTTCAAAACGGATTTTGCAAAGCAATCTGTCTTAGAAAAAAAAAAAAAAAAGCAGAAGCAGCAGCCAGAAGGGTGGCTTCCCTTCCTGTCCTCTGTGGAACTCAGAGTGACAGGACTTGCAAGAGATGGCTATTTAGATGATCAAGATTAGCCCAGAACATTTTTATCAAGAGAAAAAACCTTTCTGTTGTTGTTGTTGTTGCTAAGTGCTGTTGTGTGTATTCCGACTCATAGCAACCCTGTATAGGGTTTCCAAGGAGCAGCTGGTGAGCTTGAACCATCAACCTTGCAGTTCAAACCTTTTCAGTCCAGCACATTAACCTATGATGCCACATCAGGACTGTTGTTCTATGCCATACAGTCAGCTCCAACTCACAGTGACTACACACTGAATAGTCCTGTGCCATCCTCACATCATTGCTGTGTTTGACCCCATTGCTGCTGCCACTGTATCAATCCATCTCATTGAGGGTCTTCCTCTTTATCACTCACCCTCCACTTTGCCAAACAAGATATGTTTCTCCAAGGAGTGAGCCCTCCTGATAATATTGTCTTAAATCGTATTTCAAAGTAAAACATAGGTGATATTCAGTTGATCCAACAGTAGACTTTCTAATCTCTGCTATCCTTCCTTAGGGCAAATTAACCCAGAAGAGCAATGTCTAACAGAGAAAACAACACACTTTCTACCTCCTCATGCAACACAGAGCCCTGGTGTCCAGAGAAGCAGCTGTGTAGTGACATCCAGCTCCAGACAGGCCTACTCTGGACACTGAGGCTTGTCCAAAGTATGTGAGAAGACGTCTTCCCATCCTTCCTTCTAAGGAGCATTCTAGCTATACTTCTCCAGAACAGATTCGTTGTTTTGTTTGTTTCTTTGTTTTTTGACAATCCTTGGTATTTGCCAACACCATAGTTATTGGTAAGGAGCTCTGGTAGTGTAGTGGTTACGAATCGGGCTGCGAACCTTAAGGTCAGCGGTTCAAAACTACGCTCCGTGGGAGAAAGATGAGGCTTTCTACTCCCGTAAAGATTTATACCCTCGGAAACCCTGTACAGGGTCGCTATGGGTCAGAACCGACTCGATGGCACTTAACAACAACAACAACAATAGTTATTGGTATTAGGTGCCATTGAGTTGATACCAACTCATAGTGACCTTATGCACAATAGAATGAAACACTGCCTGGTCCTGGGCCAACCTCACAATCATTGCTACATCTGAACCCATTCCTTCTGCCATTGTGCCAATCCATCTCGTTGGGGGTCTTCCTCTTTTTCTGCGACCCTCCACTTTACCAAACATGATAGCCTTCTCCAATGACAAGTCCCTCCTGACAATGTGTACAAAATATGAGAGATGAAGTCTGGCCATCCTGGCTTCCAAGGAGCACTCTGGCTGTACTTCTTCCAGCACAAACCTTTTTGTTCTTTTGGCAGCCCATGGTGCTTTCAATATTCTCCTCCAACATCACAGTTAGAATGCATCAATTCTTCATTGGTCTTCCTTACTTATTGTCCAGATTTGTTATGCATATGAGGTGATTGCAAATACCTTGGCTTGGGTCAGGCACACCTTAGTCCTCAAAAGGACATCTCTTTGCCCTTTAACACTTTAAAAAGGTATTTTGCAGCATATTTGCCCAGAGCAATAAACGAATTTCTTTTTTTTTTTTTTT
>NW_006408742.1:2495306-2497478 GCF_000296735.1 Chrysochloris asiatica
ATTACCCAACATTTCACATTTATGACAATGTCAAAAAAATTTTCAGGGCGGTGCCTACTGTGGTCTAGAACTCATGTAAGATTGCATCTGGACCTAGGATGTTATCTTCAGGACACCCTGGTGACAACTGGGCTGCGAGACCTCTCCAGTTCATTTAAAATATCTTCATCTAACAACAAGGCCACCATTCATCTGTCACTTTGTCATACTGTAATGGCATCTGTGTTGCTGTGATGCCACCAGTATTTTACATACCAGCAGGCTCACCCATGATGGACAGGTTTCTGCAGACTTCCAGACTAAAACAGATTAGGAAGGAAAGGCAGACCACTTCTGAAAGATCAGCCACTGAAAACGATGAATAGCAGCAAAACAGTATCAGATATAATGCCAAAAGATGAGCCCCTCAGGTTGGAAGGCACTCAAAATGCAACTGGGGAAGAGCTGCCTCCTCAAAGTAGAACTGACCATAATGATGTGAATGGAGCAAAGCTTTTGGGACCTTCATTTATTGATGGGGCACAACTCAAAATGAGAAGAAACAGCTACAAACATTCATTAATATACAGAACATAAAATGTATGAAGTATGAATAAAGGAAAATCAAAAGTCATCAAAAATGAAATAGAGTGCATTGTTGTTGTTAAGCATTGTTGAGTCCGTTCCAACTCATAGCAGCCCTGTGTAAGGTTCCCAAGGAGTAGCTCTTGGGTTTGAAACACCTTGCAGTTAATAGTCTGGTGCTTATCCTACAATGCCACACTAGAATTCCTAGACATTACTGAGCTAAAATGGACTGTGGCCATTTTTAATCTGACAAGCATGTGGTTTACTATTCCAGGTATAACATATTGAAGAAGAATGGTATAGCATTCGTCCTTAAAAAGAGAATTTCAAGATCTATTTTGAAGTACAAAGCTGTCTGTGATAAGATAGTAACCATATGCCTAAAAGGAAAACCAGTTAATATGATTATTATTCAGATTTATGCACCAATCACTAAAGCCATTGGTAATGAAACTGAAGAATTCTACCTACTACTTCAGTGTGAAAGTTGGAAACAAAGAGAAAGGATCAGTAGTTGGAAAATATGGCCTCATGTGATATGGCTCATGTGATAGAAACACTGCGGGAGTTTGTATGATAGAATTGCAAGACCAAGGACTTAGTCATTCATTGTAAATAAATTGGTGCATACATTTGAATAACAGTCACGGTCATGGGCTGAATTCTATCCCTCAAAAATATGTGTCAATTTCACTGAGCCATGATTCTTAGTGGTTTGACAGTTAGGTAATGATGTAATCATACCCCAGGAAGTGATCTGATGTGATCAGCCAATGGCTTAGGTAGGATACAATACCTTTTCTGAGGTCACAGGTCTGCTCTGATGTAAGATGAGTTTCTCTGCGATGTGCATCACCTTTTATCTTACAAGAGGTAGGAGAGTGAAGTGAGCAGAGAGACAGGAATTTTTACTACCATCAAGAAAGAAGAGTTGGGAGCAGAGCATGTCACTTTGACCCAGGGTTCCTGCACTGAGAACTTCTTTGACCCAGGTGTAGATTGATGCCAAGACACATGGAGATCTCTGAGGGATACTGAACCCACAGGTGTTGAAAGGAGACAAGAACTTTCTCCTACAACCAACAGAGAGAAAGCCTTCCCCTCAAGCTGCTATCCTCAATTTGGACTTCTAGGCTCCTAAACTGTGAAAGACTAAATGTCTGCTTGTTAAAGCCATCCATTTGTAATATTTCTGTTATAGCAGCACTAAATAACTAAACAGTAGTGTTACATGGGCTTCCTTGTAGGTGGATGGATACTATCCAGTCACTGACCATGTTATGCCTCAGAATAGGTCATGAAATGATCTTTTTGGCAATAAACAAAATGTATTACACTTAAATTTGTCATTCTCAACATAGTAGACTGTATGGTTGTCCAATTCAAAACAGTCCATTTCAGGTCATTAATGCCAAGGATATTGATCTTCAAGCATTACATTTCACTCATGACAACTGCCGATTTTCCTTGATTCATGTTCTGTACATTCCATGTTCTCGTGTCTAATGGATGTGTGCAGCTGTTTCTTCTAATTTTGAGGCATGCCACACCAACAAATGGAGATACCAAAAGCTTTGCTCCATCCATGCCTGTAAGGTCAACTCT
>NW_006408742.1:2497578-2509110 GCF_000296735.1 Chrysochloris asiatica
CCAATTTGGGTAGCCAATGTCCAAGTTGCCCATCTCTGTCTACTCTGTGTGTGGAGGGGGTGGGAAAGTTTCTTGCTGTAAGGATTTGTTCCCTCTTTTGCGTTACTGCATCCATAGGTGTAGGTCAAGTTCATCAAATTGTATCAGATCACTCTTTTTTACCTCTTCTTTCTTCTCCTGGTTGGGCTCTGATCATCCAGTCATCGAAGCCAGGTCAAGTGGGTACCATCTGCAAGTGTGGGTGTTCTTGTGCATATGCCCTCTATCAGCTGGTAGCTTCACTCTCCACTCTAGTCCTCTGTGGCCACGCCACTGACTCTGGGCCCAAGAATAGACTAATTTCTTGATGGTTGCTTCTTCCGTGGGTACAGATTGTGGATCCAAGTACAGTGAAATCCTTGACCGTTCAATCTTTTTTCATTTATCATGATGTTGTTTACTGATCCAGTTGTGAGAATCTTTTTATTCTTTCTTTCTTTATGTTGAAATGTAATTCATACTAAAGGCTATATAGTCTTTGACTTCATCAGTGAGTGCTTTAAGTCCTTTTCATTTTCAACAAGCAAGGTTGTATCATCTACATATTACAGGTTGTTGAGTCTTCTTCCAATCCTAATGTTGTGTTCTTCTTCATGTAATCTGTAACCCAGCTTCGTAGAGTAAGTTGAATAAGTAAGGTGAAAGAATACAACTCTGATGAACATATGTTCTGGTATTCTCTGTCTTCAGCCAAAACCCCTCTGATATCAGCAATGATATACCTCGTTTACCATCCTCTTCTGAATCTAACTTGAACTTCTCTTGTTTCCAACTTTCCCTGCTGATGGACATCTGCAATCATTTTGTAATTATCTTCATCAAAATCCTGCTAGTTTGTGATATTAGTGATATCGTTTAATCATTTCCACATTCTATTTGATCGCCTTTCTTTGGAATATGTGTGGGCTTGTCTGTCTGTGTGCACCTTATTTTCTGTATTCACTCACTTTTTCTTAACAGCTTTAATATAAGATACATGTCTTATACTGGGTGTAACTTTTAGAAAAGGCCATCCTTTGCTATTTGCATTTTAAAAAAAATCAACTACTCCAATGGTCCCAATTGTCAGATACTGAAAACCAGAGAGTCCTCTGGGAAATCTGTCTTTCATTTGCATTTGCCAGTGAATATTGAGGACAAATCTCTAACCGGTCATTATTTTATTTAATTGTATTCTTTTTAAATATAAATGCTTATATGTCAGTAGTACAATCGGATTACATGCTCTGTTGCTGTTCTGGATTGAATTATTTCCCCAGATATGTATTGTACATCCTAGCTCTGCCTACGGTTGTGGAGCCCAGGTGGTACAGTGGTTAAACACTCCACTGTTAACCAAAAAGTCAGCAAGTTGCTCTCACCAGGAGCTCCACAGGAGAAAGATGTGGCAGTCTGCTCCCTAAACACTGAGAGCCTTGGGAGCTCCATGGGGCAGCTCCACTCTGTCCTCTAGGGTTGTTATGGAGTCAGAATCCACTGGACAGAAGTAGGTTTCTGGTGTGCCTGTGGGTATAATCCCAATTGGGAATGGGTTGTCTTTGTTATGTTAATGATATGAAACTAGTGTAGAATATGTCTTGAGTCAATCTCTTTTTTCCCCAAGTTTTCATTTTGACTTGAGTGATAGTTTACATAGAAGAACATCGGGTTTGAACTCATCCTATCATATTTCATTTCAGTGCAATGATTACAATCTCCTCCGTGCATCATCATTCAACAATATTTGCTTCTATTCCCTCTGTTGTTGTTTTTGGGGAGGTGGGATGTACACAAAAACACTCAGGAATATATAATCATTTAAACAACCAAAGGACACATTCTGCAAGCCTGCCTCCTCCTGGCTGCCAGCACACAGACTTTTTCTTTTCATGAATCTAGAGTCCTCAGCTGCTCTCTCTCTCCATGTCCTCATCTCTGCCTCCATCTCCGGTATCGCTGCTTCTCTGGATAGGATCCCATCATCTGCTCATGCTTTTCTCCCTTGATGGTCTTGAGTCATTTTCTTTTGAGATATAAAACAGATAAAACAAGCAAGCAAGAAGAGATAGGGGAAGAATGATGCCAAGGCACATGGGGATTTCAAGGAACCAGAAACAAGTTGAAGAGAAAGAAGCAAGTTGAAATTGGCTTCCTCCAGAGCCAAAAGAGAGAAGATGCCTTCCCGTGGAGTCAGCACCCTGAATTTGAAGCCCTCTAGCCTCCTAAGCTGTGAGAAGGTAAATTTCTGTTTGTTAAAGCCCCACACTTGTGATATTCTTATTAGCTTAGACAACGAAGAGCTACTAAACAAAAGGCTGAGCGTCTGAGTATATCCTGAAGAAAGACCTGGTGGTCTACTTTTGAAAAGAAAACCCTATAGAACACAGTTATACTTTGACAAATAGGGAGTTGCCAAGAGTCAGAAAAGACTTGATAGCAACCGGCTACTAGTATATTACAGAAAGTTGGGTGATGGTTTTTATGGGTCTTAGCTCAAAGTCTAAAACCGTCTGGAGATCATCTCTCTGCCAGTAACTGGTAGCACAGTGTTGGTGTCCTTGGTAGGTCCACTGGGTTGGATAAGTGGCAAAGAATCAAAGTGGTGCCCAGGGCACCTGAAAAAGTCTAACTTTTCAGACTGATCAATCCTCTGGCTTTGGCTAGAGTGATGGGTGAGCATCCCCAGAGAGCCAGCGGAGGCTGACCCTGAGGCGTTCCATGATCAGCAGATCATCCCCAGCATCTGCAAATAAATTTAAACAACAGCCAAGAGGCAGGTTCAGCTCGTTTAAAGCCTCATGTGTTTCAGTCATGGCTTTGGAGCTAAATATACCCAGATGTTTTCAACTCCCCCTTCCCACCCACCCCCACCCCCATTGTATCTAATAACCAGAACAACTGGAGCTTTTGCGCCTCTCCCAGTCTTTCTTGCAGGGACTCGCAGAGAGTCTAATGAAAAGGGTTCGCTTTTGTTTCTCTAATCGCCCGCAGCCCTTGGGAGGTCAGAGTCTTTGGTCAACAAGAGAAATCCTAGTGCTTAGGGCCCCACACGTGGGGATGCCTGTGCTGGAACATTCAGATGCAGAACAGCCACCACCCCATCCCACCCCCAATCAGGAGGAATTGAGAGGCTAGAACCTGAGATCCAGCAAGACAAAGGTTGCTAGGGAACATCACCTGATAGTAGTCTCTGGGGAGGCAGTTAGTGAGGAGCAGGAGGATGGGCCCTGGGTCAGAAGTCAGTTGTCTAATAGCAGGCACAGGAGCTGTTGCTGGTCACTGACTCATTATGAAGACTCCTGTTCCTTCCTCTCTGTGGGCTTGGTTTAAGCATACTGTTCTGTCCCCTTCATTCCAGTCCCCCAGCCCTGCCTCTGGCCCTGGTTGTTCTCTTTGTCTCTAGTCTCACTGGATTCACTGCAAGCCCAAAGCTCAAAATAATCCTGTTACTCCCTGCTTGAAACCCCTCCCAGTTCTCTCTTACTTCTAAATAAAGTGCAAAGCTGTAATCTTCTGGCCCTCTCTTCATTTTTCACCAGTTCCCTCCCTGGTCTCACTCCTCCTGAGCATCATTTGCCTTTCTCTTCACTGTGCCTTCTATTTGCAAAGTCTTTCACATGGTTGGGTCTGGAAAAATCCCACCCAGCCTTCCAAACCACCTCCTACAGCCTCGCTGCAGTGCAACCTTCCTTGGCCTCTGCAGACAGCCCTTGCCTCCCCTTTCTCCACAGCCTGGTCTTGGGAAACCTTCTACGAGTGTTTTTTTTTTTCTTATGCTGTCTTTGAACTCCATGAAGGGATGGTGTATTCTTCCTTGTGTGTGCTCTTCTTCTCACAGTGTTGTGACCTCTGGGGAAGCACTTTAAGTGAATGTATTTTACTATTTCACAGGACTTTCCTGGGTTGCTGGCAGCAGCCCTTAACCTTGATTACTAGCCCCAATTTTCATAAGTGTTCATTTCCAGGGTCCACCTAGATGCTAACTTACAGTGTCCACCAACTGACCATGAGATCCCTACAATGCATCATGGAGTCCTACAGGCGATGAAATCCTCTAACTGCGGACAACCACTAGAACATAAGCCCACTTGGGTGACCATGCTCCCAGACAGGGACACTTGCTCAACAGGCCAAGTCAAGTTCTTTGAGTGGACCAAGGAACACCCTAAATTTAGAATGGCTGCAGAGAAAAATGCAATGCCTAAAGTCCATTTCAGACTAAGTAATCAGCACCTGTGTAATGGGAGTCCAAGCTTCAGTGTTTTTTTTCTAAAAGCTTCCACTCTGCATCCAGGATTGAAAATTACTCATTTAATCCAAAACAGTGGAAACTTTTCAACTCCCTCTTGAGCTCTCAAAGAATATAACCAAGACAGTTTTTCCTTGAAGGTTCTATAAATTACCTCCCAGCTATCTGGGAGCTAGTTCAAATGACTCCTCACCACCGTACATGAGCTGACCCCTTGGTTATATGTAGGCACGCAAACCCTACTGAGGTTCTTAATAAACACATAAAGCCTGTAATCAAAGAACTGGAGTTCAAAGTCATGTTGCACTGTTTTGTAACTTTGGGCAACGTCTCAGAATGCTGTTGTTCTCATTTATAAAATGGGTTTAGCAATAATTCCTCCCGTCTAGTGCATTGTGAAGGTGCACCAAGAAGTATGAAAGCATTCTATAAGCTATAAATGGCAGATGTGAGTTATTGTTACTTTGTATGCTATTATTATACATTTCAAAATCTACGGGAAACAGAGCCTGTGTCTGATGCATTTCTGCACCCTTTGCACTGGGCTCAGGTCCTGGCCAGAGAATGTATTGAGTGTTGAATATGTGAGTGAATGAATGAGGATGAGCGTGGGTGAAAAAATGAGTGACTAGACGGATGGATGAAGGCTGGAGATTTGTGTCCCTAAACACAGACACCAAACTCTGTAAGGCTAAGACAAAACCACCCCTCCCCCGCACCCAACCTTAGGCTGTCATGACCCACAAACACATGGAGCAACTTAGCAGGAAAGCAAACATCTGGGGCCCAGAATCGCCACTACATAAAACCACAATGGACCTACTCTCAGAACCCGGGAAATGTATATCTCTTTGCAACATCCACTTTTGTTCTCATGTTCCATCCTTCAACAATGCTGTTGATACTTGGCAGGGTCAGGCTGTAGCCAAATCGGCAAGGTCAGGGGTCAGGGCAAGGAGCATGAAGAACTGGGTGGCATCACCCAGGCTACCCTAGTACCCTGCTGGTAGAAAGCTTACCTCACTGACAACAGTTCTGCCCACTCCGGCAGAGAGGCAAGTTGACTGTAGGCCAAGAAAAAAGCCCTGGACTTGCGTTCAAAAGGTTCCATTTCAAATCTAGTGTGATCTTGGGTAAGTCACTTAACCCATTTGTACAAAGGGGCTAATAACACCTGTGTCACAGGCTATGAAGAGTAAATGAAGAAAATAGTCTGACCAACTCCTAACATGATACTGACTTAAGTATTCACGTATCCATTGGTTGATCCATCAGATCTTCATTTATTGAGATGTACCAAATACGAGACACAGTTCTAGGACCTGGTATGATCTCAGTAAATCCTTCCTCTCCTCTTTCTTCTTCCTCCTTTGCTTTTTCTCTGAGTGGGAAGAGGACTCCTGTGTCATCTGGTCTAAACATAAAGAAATGAGCCAATGAAACGATCGCTGTTTTTCCTTCAAGAGCTTCTTCCCCAGTGCACCAAATAATAGCACCAAAAAGTAACCAAGAACAGAGAGCTGTGCAAATACAAACTTGTTACCAGACAGAAAAGCACACACATCTTCAAGATGATTTCTCTCAACAGGCTGGAAAAAGGCAAATCTAATTAAAACTCTTGATTAGAGAAGCCAGCGCTTCCCAGAGGAGACTCTGTGGGGCCATCGAGTCAGGGAGAGTCCAGCAGGGCTGGGAGGAACCTGAGGGCGCCCCTCCGTGTACCGAGTTATCTCCCATTTCCTTTGGGAGCCCTGGAGACACAATCTTCCCAAAGCAGCCTCCGAGGTGGCCTGTGAAGCTTTTGTCCTCCGCAGCAGAGAAATTTCTGCTCCAGTGGTTCCAAACAAGGCTTCCATTAACTCCGGGCCTGCGAGGGGCGCACGTGCAACAAAAACCCAACACCGTGTCCCAGCCCTCAGACAAGCACAGAAACAAATGGTGCAGGAATTTTTCAGAATAGAATCATCCGCTCAATGTCACTGCATACATTTACCTACATCAGCGCCTATTCAGAGTCCCCTTTAAAGGGGGCTATCAATAGAGATGGATCAGACAACATCTCTATGGCAACACCACCGCTGAAAAATGATGGCGGTGGCAGCGAGAGGAGCGATGGCCATTTTTAAAAATATATACAAATACAACACCACTCACCTCAAAAGACCCTTTGGCTCCCAGACCATGGCGATGTATTTAAAACAATAGTAGAGAAGCTCATGACAAGACTAATTAGGGACACAAGGGGAGCATGCAGACTCAGGCTTGAGAGTTTGCTCAAAGAATTAAGACCTAGGGCTTCAGGATACTGAAATTTGTCAACAAAATTAACATTCCCTTTCCTTGAAGCTCTCAAGCTGAAAGAGTTTACGAGGACCTTATTTTAAGTGTCCAACTTGGAGGGAATTGTTAAAGGGTAGCAAAAGATGGTTGAAAACAAACAGTAGCAACCACACAGCCCTTTAATGGGATGTATATGAAACCTGGTGGAGATGGATCTTTCTTAACGGCCTGCACAGCTACCCACCTCTGATGCCTTCAAAATCAGGACTTGCAGGAGTGGTCATTAAGGTCACAAGTCTTAAAGGGGTTTGTGGTTCTAAAAAGACCTGGGTACGAAGATACATAAAAGAATAATGCTGTTAAGAACCACCAGCAGAAGAGTAACAGAGAAAAAGAGAGACATGGATTAATTTACAAAAACACTGTGGTCTCTGTGTCAGAGAAGTAGTTTTGCTCTTTCCAGCTGTCAGAAAAGATAGAAAATGAAAAGTGCTGTCTCTTCTTGTTTACTCTGTGTGACCCTGTAATGTTAGAGTAGAATTGTGTTACATGAGGTTTCTTAATGACACCTAATAACAAGTAGATCATTTTGGTGGTATTATACATTACATAAGGAGCTCTGGTAGCATAGCGGTTACGAATCAGGCTGCTCACCTCAGAGTTGCAGTTCAAAGCTACCAGATGGGAGAAAGATGAGGCGTTCTGCTCCCGTAAAGATTTACAGCCTCGGAAACCCTGTACAGGGTCGCTATGAGTCAGAACTGACTCCAGGGCACATAACAACAACAGCATACATTACATATTTCCCATTGTGTCACCATTCTCACTATTTCTATAGGACTGATTTTTCAGAAGTGAATTACCAGGTCTTTCTTTCATGGTGTCTCTGAGTCAGCTCAAACCATCAACTTTTCCATTAGCAGCTGAGCATGTTCCCTTCCCAGGGTTGATGGGGAGGGAAGCTGGACTCAACATGGAAAACTGTGTCAAGACAGAGCTGGGACACTGAGTTCTGTTTCTATTTTTGCTTTGCTCTTTCATTATGACCTTACACAAGTCCTTAACCTTGCTTGCCTCTCCAACTTCTTCCATAAACGTGAACTACTTGTGGGTTGCTAGATGAAAGATTCCGTTGTGGGTGCTTAGTTTATATATAGCACTCTTTATGCCCAACGTGTGAAATAAATGAGCTGCTATAGGCAGGAGAGTCAGGTGGAGGATATTTGTGCTGTAGCTCACACTGACCCAAGTGAGCTTTCAACAACCTTATTTTAAGAAACTTTGTCAGTGGAAAAAAAGACTGTGGACAATGACTCCTTGTATGCTATTGTTTGGAGAGCAGAGATCTGGTTCTTTGCCTTACCACACCCTGGACTTGGCTGGAACTGGATGCAGACAGTTCTCTGCCTAAGCTTCAGCAGACTCCTAAGAGTCCCCAGGCGGACTCTGTGCCTTTTCTTCTTCTTTCTTTTCTATTCATCCTCTCAAAATGTGTACTGCTTTACGCAGTTGCAATCATTATGATCATAATTTGTCTTCTATATATTAGGAATCCCAATAAATATCTTTGTTCTTTTCTTATGCTATGATGTGAAATAAATTTGATAGTGCCAAGTGTGGCACTGTGGGTTAATGCGTCAGATTGCATAAGCCTTTTGAATTGTAAGGTCGGCAGTTCAAGCTCACCAGCTGCTCCTCGGAAACCCTATGCAGGGTCCGCTATGGGTCAGAACCGACTCCACAGTACTTAATAACAACAACAACATAGAATCCTGGTGTGGCACTGTGGGTTAATGTGCTGGACTGGAAAGAAAGTTGGTTGAACTGCAAGGTTGGCAGTTCAAGCTTACCAGTCGCTCCTTGGAAATCCTATGTAGGATTACTATGGGTCGGAAGCGACTCAGTGGCACTTAACAATAACATGAGCATATCATCAAATGAAAAGTCCTTCAAATTAAACACATATACATTAGATCATTGAAATAATTTCTTTTTCTATACCTGAAATCAAATAAATCTTACAGAATTTGAAATTTTATTAACACAGTTAAAATTCATATTATGTCTTTCAGACACATTACTAGCTGCCATTGAGACAGCTCCCAAATCATGGCAACCACACACACAAAGGAACAGGCTGTTGAGTGCATGCACATGATACACGCAATCACTTGCAGATTATACTGTTAGGATCCGCAGAGTTTTCATTGACCGATTTCCCAAAGCAGATCACCAGGCCTTTGTTCCTAGTCTTAGTCAGAAAACTTTCCTGAAACATGTTCCACATCCTAGAAGTACAAAAGCCCCCACTGACAAACTGGTGGTACCAAGGCATGAAGAGCACTGACAGGAATCAAACCCAGGTCTTCAACATGGAAGACGAGAACTCTACCCACTATACCAGCACTGCCCTGTGAAATTCAAACACAGTTAAAATACATATTGTATATCTCTTTGAGATAGAACAAATACCAGAGGGCTTCAGAAAGTTCATGAAAAATGGAATAAAAAGATAATGAAAATTTTCCACACTTTTGGAAGCCCCCTGGTATTAAGATATTGTTCTCTTTAATATATTGTCTCATTCATATATGAGTAAGTGAAAAAGTATTGCTACAGCATCATGTTGTGTTATGTGCTGTCTAGTGGGTTCTGACTCATAGTAAGTCTGTGTATAACAGAACGAAGCTGCCCGGTCCTGTGTGTGCCATCCTCCCAGAATCATTGCTATGCTTGAGGTAATTGTTGCAGCCACTGTGCCAATCCATCTTGTTGAGGGTCTTCTTTTCACTGACTCTTTGCCTTGCCAAGCATGATGTCCTTTTCTCAAGTATGGTTCCTCCTCATAACATGCCCAAAGTACCTAAGACAGTCTCACCATCATCCCTTTTAAGGAGCTTTCTGGCTGTATTTTTTCTAAGACAGATTCGTTTGTTCTTCTAGCTGTCTGTGGTACTTTCAATTTTCTTCACTAACACCCTAATTCAAATATATCAGTTATTTTCCAATCTTCCTTATTCACTGGCCAGCTTTCACATGAATATGTGGCAATTGAAAATACCATGACATGCTGTTGAGTGCACCTTAGTCCTCAAAGTGTCAGGTGCACCTTAGTCCTCAAAGTGACATCTTTGCTCTTCAACACTTTAAAGAGTGTTTTTGCAGAAGATTTGCCCAATGCACTACATCGTTTGATTTCTTGACTGCTGCTTCCACGAGTGTTGGTTGTAGCTCCAAGTAAAATGAAATTCTTGACTCCGATATTTTCCCTGCTTGTCGTGTTGTTGTCTATTGGTCCACCTGTGAGGATTTTTGTTTTCTTTACATGAAGTTGTAATCCATACCATAAATTTCTGTCTTTGATATTCACAAAATCATAGCAAACATCATTAAACAAAAACATCAAACTGTGAAGCTATTGTTTCTTAACATATCCTTCATCTAAGTCTATACACTTAAGGTGGGATTTCTGTCTGTCTAACCCTTTGTTGTTGTTGTTAAGTGTCTTCAAGTCAATTCCGACCCATAGCGACCCTGTATACAGTTTCCAAAGAGCAGTTGGTGAGCCTGAACTACCAACCTTGCAGTTTAAATGACTTTGTAGTCTGATGCATTAGCCCACAGTGCCACACCAGGACTGCCAGAAGAGATGGTAGTTCCTAACTGCTGTCCTTGAGGTTAGCAACCCAACTCATAACCACTATGCTACCAGAGATTTTGATCATATCCATGAGAAAGCTGGACAATGAATAAGGAAGACCATAGAAAAATTGATGCTTTTGAGTTACGGTGTTGGAGGAGAATACTGAAACTGCCATGGACTGCCAAAAGAACCAACAGATCTGTGTTGAAAGAAGTGCATCCAGAGTGCTCCTTGGAGGCCAGGATGGCTAAACTTCGTCTCTCATACTTCAGACATGTTGTCAGGAGAGACTAGTTGCTAGAGAAGGGATATCATGTTTAGTAAGGTGGAGGGTCAGTGAAAAAGAGGAAGACCCCCAATGAGATGGATTGGCCAAGTGACAGCATTAATGGGCTTCAGCATGGTAACAATCGTGTGGTTGGCTCAGGACCGGGCCGTGTTTCATTTGAAATGCTGACACTGTGGTTCACAGTGCAGTGTTGATTCTACAGCACCACACCAGAACTCCAGAAGGATACTTGTAAGTTCAAAAGCAATGAATAACTTTGGTTAGCAGTCCAGTTGTTCTATTTTGCTTACTCAATGATTTTTTTTCTTTTCTTTTTTTAAATTTCTCTCAAACATTATCATAGGAGTCTCTGGTGGAGGAAATAACTAAACACTCAACTATTAATTGAAGTCTGGCAGTTCAAACCCACCCAGAGACAACTAGAAAGAAAGGCAATCTGCTTCCATATGTCACAGCCTTGAAAACCCCAGGGAACAGTTGTACTTAGTACACCTGAAGGTCACCATAAGCTGGAATCAACTTAATAACAGCATTATTATACATAATAGTTTAATAAAGCATATTTGTTTTAAATGGACTGATTTTACATTCTATAAAATTATTACGTTTTTCTCCCAAAATTTGGCTTTTTAAAATGGAAGCTTTTCTCCATTTACACTTTTCTGGGGGTGAATTTTAGCCCACTAGAAAGGGATGTGTGGCTGTTTGTTTCATGTCTGGTGATGATAAAACACGCTGAACATTTTGGTTTCCAACTTTGTATCATGTGCATTGAACTGATGACAACTGTCATTTCTACGGATCTAATATTTCACAACTACAGCTGTACAATTTTGAATGTGACCAAGTGATTGACTGAGCTTGTGTTTATGTTTTTTGTTTCCAAGGGCATTTGTGGGTTAAGATGTAACTGATCACACAACTAGGAGTGGGTGTTTACAGTACATAAACACAATGGAATATTATGCTATTTTGAAGATCAACAAGGAAGCTGCAAGCCACCGCATAATATGGATGAACCTTGAGGACATTATGTTGAGTGAAATTAGTCAG
>NW_006408742.1:2513797-2521279 GCF_000296735.1 Chrysochloris asiatica
TCTACTTTGAGGAGTCTCTTCCCCAATCTGGCACTGTATCAGACAATGTCCCACTACTAATTCATAAGGTTTTCATTGACAGATTATTCAGAAGTCGACTGCCAGATCCTTCTTCCTCTTATGTCTTAGTCTGGAAGCTAAGTGTGTGCAATACTGGTGGCATAGGTTCCAGCATAAAAGAACACGAGAGCAGTCACTATCCAACAAATTAATATAGTGGCAGAGTTTTGGATTGAAAATACTATTTTTCAACAAGATAAACAGCAGCTAAACATGGAATACATAGGAATCAAATCAATTACATGTGTGAAAGAAACAATAGAGAGGAGTCCTGGTGTGCTGCTGTAGGATAAGCATTGGACTACTAACCACAAGTTCGATGGTTCAAACTCATCAGCCACTCCTGGGAACTGACTCGATGACACTTAACAACAATATCATCAGTTAGAACAAGGCGGGGGGCTGAGTGTGGAATAGACCATCAATTATTCTATGAAAGTCAAGCTGAAGCTGAAGAAAATGAAAACTACTCCATAAAAGCTAAAGTATAACTTTGAGTATATCCTACACGAATTTAGAGACCACCAGAAAAATAGATTTGAGTCATGACTGAAAACCAGACAACTTATGGGATAACATTGAGGACATCATGCAGGTAGAAAACAAAGGGTTATTAAATTGAAAAGACAAGAAAGAGAGAAAGGACCAAAATATTACCCAAAGAGACTCCAAAGTTTGCTTTTGAATATGGAGTAGCAGAGAGAGTGAAAGAAATGAAGTAAAAGAGCTGAATAGAAGCTTTAAGGGGCAATTTCAGAAGACAAAGTAAATGGGCAAAGACATGGAGATAGAAAACCAAAAGGGAAAAATAAGTTTAACATTTCTCAAACTGAAAGAATTGAAGAACAATTCAAGCCTCAAGTTGAAATATTGAAAGTTTCAGCTGGGCAAAATGCTGAATGATGTAGGAAGCACCAAAAGGAAATGGAAGGAATGAACAGAGTCACTGTAACAAAAAGAATTGGTCAGCATGCAACCATTTCAGAAGGTTGTGTTGTTGTTAAGTGCCACCAAGTTGATCCCGACCCATAGCAACTCTGTATAGGGTTTCCGAGGAGCAGCTGGTGAGCTTGAACTGCTGACCTTGCAGTTCAAACAGAGTTGCAGTCTGGAGCATTAACCCAAAGCGCCACACCAGGACTCCATTTCAGAAGGTAGCATATGATTAACAACTGATGATATCAAAGGAATCCAAGCTACACTGAAGGCATTGGCAAAAAACAAGACTCCAGGAATCCATGGAATGCCAACTGAGATGTTTCAACAAACATGCCCACTTTTCTATGTCAAGAAATTTGGATGACCCCTACCTGGCCATCTGACTGGAAGAGATCCATATTCATGCCCATTCCAAAAAAAAGTGATCCCACATAATGTGAAAATTATCAAACACTATCATTTAAATTAGACATAGGTTAAATCTTGCAGAAGACAATTACAAAATGGCGTAGCAGTATATCAATAGGGAACTGCCAGAAATTCAAGCCATACTCAGATGAGATAAAGAGGTATGTTGCTGAAATCAAATGGCTGAAAGCAGAGAATACCTCAAAGATGTGTCCCTGTAGTTTACTGACTATGAAAAGGCATTTGACTGTGTGGATCATAATAAATTATGGATAACATTGCAAATAATGGGAATTCCAGCCACTTCACTGTGCTCATGTGGAACCCATACATAGACCAGGAGGCAGTCTTTCGAACAGAGCAAGGGGATACTGAATGGTTTAAAATCAGGAAAGATGTGTGTCAACATTGTATCCTTTCATCATATTTGTTCAGTCTGTATGCTGAGATTCTGTATGCAAATAATTCAAGAACTGGACTATATGAAGAACACAGCATCAAGATTGAAGGAAGACTCCTTAACAACCTGAAATATGTAGATAACTTGACCTTACCTGCTGAAGCCAAAAAAGGACTTGACGCATTTACTCATGAAGATCAAAGAATGCAATGGATCATACTTCAACACAAAGAAAACAAATATTCTCACAACTGGACCAATAAGCAATAGCATGTAAATGGAGAAAAATAGCCAAGGATTTAATTTTACTTGGATCCATAATCAATGTCTATGGAAACAGCAGTCAAGAAATCAAATGATGCATTGCATTGGGAAAAGGCCTTTTAAAAATGCTAAATAAAGAGCAAAGATGATGATCATCTTGAGGACTAAGGTGAACCTGACACAGATCATGGCATTTTCAATTGCCTTGTATGCATGGTAAAGTTGGACAATGAGTAAGAAACATGAGTAAGAATTGATATCTTTGTATTCATGATACTGGTGAAGAATATTGAATGTACCATGGACTATCAGAAGAGCAAACAGATCTGAAAAAGTCCAGTTAGAATGTTTATTAGAAGTCGGAATGTTGAGACTTCATCTCATTACTTTGAACATGTTGTCAGAAGAGGACCAGTCCCAGGAGAAAGGCATCATTTTCGGTAAAGCAGAGCTTCAGCTCGGAAGAGGAAAACTCTCAATGAGATGAATTGACACAGTGGCTACAATGATGGATTCAAGCGTAGCAAAGATTGCTGTTGGGATGGCACAGGACTGGGCAGTGTTCCGTTCTGTTGTATGCATCCTCTCCATGAATTGGAGCTGACTTGACAGCACTTAACAACAGCAACATTGAGTCTATTCTGACCTATGGTGACTTCACATGTGTCAGAGTAGAGCTAAGCTCCATAGGGCTTTTCAATAGCTACTTTTTCCGCAGCAAATTTCCAGCCTTTTCCTCCAAGGTTCCTTTGGGAAGACTCAAACTTCCAATCTTTCTGTTAGCAGCCAAGCACATTAATCGTTTATACCGCCCAGGGGTTCCACATCTTGATATAGTTTCACTCAATTAGGTAGGCAATACCCTGGAGGCTATAAACCTCATTTTACTGAAAAGAAAACTGAGGCTCAGAGTAGGCAATGCCTGGCCCAAGATCTCGCATCCAAGGGGATTAGAAACCAGGTGCGCTGGTACCAGGTGATACTTTGTTTTTTCAATTAACTCCATCATCTCCGTCATGGGTTCTATTAGATCCCTACAGTACAGTTTTAACACCAGGATTTGTGGTTAGAGCCACAGATCTAAACTTCCTGAAATTAAGAAAACGAAAGAAAGAAATCTATTCTTTCTCCTACTAGTATCCTGCCAACCTAGACAGAGAGCTGTGAAGCTGAGATGAATAATGGATGAGGCTGCAAGTTGTAAATTGATATGTAATGTGCAATTATGAATTGCTATTATACGAACTCTGCCGAGGGCCCCTGATCACAAAATTCAAGAGCAGCTTCTTCCCATATAACAGATGATGCTGACTCAGCTCTTCTGCCCCCAGGAGCCGGAAACAAGAGGGATAGGCTGTGTTGGAGAGGGGAGGTGCCACGTGGCCATTTGGAAGCCAGAAGTCTTTTGATGTCGCAGAAAAAGAGAGAGAGACAGAGACAGAGAAAAGCACACTCCTTTGTGCTTGTTTTCTTCTTAATTACCAAGTAATATCTACCACAGCAATCCCCATCCTAACCCTTCAGAGTCTGGGGAACGGGGTGAGTCAGGGCCAAGATGTGTGTTGTACAGATTGCCTAGTTTCATGAGTATGAATTGACACAATGATAGCAGAGCAATGGTCACATCAGAGGCCTTTGTTCTACAGGCCACAGGCCAGGGTCCAGTGGACAAAGCCCAGACTGCTTCTCAAAGTCCCATGGACCCCTGGGCTGCCAGGCACTGTACTTCCATCTCTTCCTCCTGATAAATGGGTCACTCTGTGATGGTTAGAACAAGCCAGGAGATGAACTTGGTCATTAGAACAAGAAATAATGAAAAACATTAGACGAAAGGCCAGCTTAGCGAGACTGTGTCTTCAAGCTGGTCAGCTGCTCATGCAACTTCGAATGCTTGCTTGCCTTCTCTGGGCCTCTGAAAGCAGACTCAATGCTGATCCTGCCATGTTCCCACAGCTGCTGTGAGATAAATGGGAAACCTATCAGGAATTATTAGGATGAAAAGAAAACGCTATTTTATTCCCAACAAGCAGTTACTGAATGCTTTCTGTGCCAGGTCCCAGGGTGGTACAAGCAGTTTGCAATTGGCTGCTAACCTGAAAGTTAGTAGTTTGAACCCACTCAGCCACTCTGCAAAAGAAAGCCCTGGTGATCTACCTCTGTTCAGATTACAGCCAAGAAAACCCTGTGGAGCAGTTCTATGCTGAAATGCATGGGATTGCCATGAGTCAGAACTGATTCGGCAGCAACAGAGCTCTGTTTGTCAAGTACTGTGGGGGCATCGGAGATAACAGGGATAAACAAGATATGGCCCCTGTCTCCGAAGAGCTTTAAGTCAAAGAAGAGATAAGCAAAAGCATGTGCTGTGGCAGAAGCTAGGTCTAGGCTTAACCTGCAAAGGGAAACTCCTGGGGACAGAGGCATAGGTTTACTGCTTTGTTCAAACGCCGATTGGCAGAGTGCTTGCTGGGAGAACAGTTCACCTGTATTCAAGGATTGGAGAAGTCAGTGGAGGCTCATCCATCTGCAGTACTGATTTTATTTCACATGCATGCAACATACCATTCTAAGAAACTCGCAAACCTCTTCACTCATTTGATCCTGAGAACATAGCTTCTATTATGTCCACCTTACAGTTGAAGAAACTGAGGCACAGAGACATTAAAATACATATTGACACAAAGATCAATGTGCCAGGCAGTTTGGCTCCTGAGTAGCTATGAAAGAGGTGTGTGGATACAATGAAAGGAATCTCAGGAGGCCAGAGATGGGACCATATAAAGAAAAAAGATTTTGCTATTATTGTTTTGTTGCTTTTAGTGTTTTCTCTAGGATTTATTTCAAAATTAATGACTATCCCAAAAAATGGAGTCCTGGTGTGACACTGTAGGATAAGCATGGGACTGCTAACTTCAAGGTCAGTGGTTCAAATCCAACGAGTTCCTTAGGAACCCGGTACAGGGTCGCTATGAGTCAGAACCGACTAGATGGCACTTACCGACAATAATCCTAAAAATAAGGGACCAATACTAAGGTTGCGGTCATGATTTTATTCAACCTTAAAGCTGCTGATTCTGTCACTGGATCATTGAGGTGAGCTTGTTCAGGGACAAGGTGTGGTACTGCAGCTTTCCAAGGTCTGGCGGGAGTCAGATTTCCTCCCTTCTTCCTCAGTGGAGCTCTGTGCTGTCCCTCCAGCCCACTCCTCTCAGTCTCATTGCTGCTTCAAAGACTGAATTATGCATTACCCAGAACAGCTGGGGCTAGGAGTTAACAGAGGAGAGGAGAGTCTTTAGGAGAAGAGACAGGGACTTTACATCTCTTACCTCTCCCCACTGAGATAAGCAATTTATTTATGCCATCTCCTGCCATGGATGAAAGGATGAAAGATCAATAGGCTGGTTGTCATTAATGATAAGGTGAGATTCAGGTCCATAAACGTTCCTGGTCCTTATGCAGAGGAATGCTCCAAACCAGCACTGTGGTCCTGGGTACTCAGTTTGTCTTTATTCACCTTTATAAACACCTTTATAAACACTGAGAAGGGAGTCATACTAGCGTCAGGGAAGAGTGTGATTACCAAGAAAGGTAAGCACAAGCTTACTTGTGCAAAGTTCATGTGAAATTATTCACTACAGATAAGTAAATAAGCACAAGTAAGCCTGTGCTTACCTTGCTTACTGGGTGATCTTGCTTATTGGGTAGCTGGAATCAAGCAGCATCCAGAACCCGAACCCCATCACCCCACCACTGGCCTTACTTGTTTAGTAGCCCCACAGATAATGGAGCCATGCAGACCTCAAAGGTACTCCTGATCACCACCACTGAGACTGTGAAGAAGTTTATCTGCACAGGAGCCTCCCCCATTGTGGTCTGGTTTCATAACATGCTCATAACAGTCATGGAAGGAGCCCTAGAATTGTAGTGGATTATGAACTGGGTTGATAACCACAAGGTAGCAGTTAAAATCTACCCGCTGCTCCGCAGGAGAAAGATGAAGCTTTCTGCTCCCGTACAGATTTACAGCCTTGAAAACCCTGTACAGGGTCGCTATGGGTCAGAACCAACTCAATGGCATGCAACCACCATCACCACTAGTCATGAAGCCCAAGAAATCAGCAAGCAAAGAATGGGCCAGCAAAATATGGTAGTTCTAAAAACAAGTCTTCACATTATTGTTTCTACCTTGGCCTATAAAGGCATTGGGAGTGGAGGAAGAAGAAAGCAGGAAACAGGAACAGAGAAAAAGAAGACTCCACTCTAAGGTTTGAAATGGGAACAGGTCAGATTCAAGATAGCCAGGGCAACCTGTCATATGTCTTTTCTTCATGACACCTCTGTCCTCATGTGGACAAACGAGACTTCAAGGCCAGGCAGCTTAGATAAGAGAGTTGTTTGGGTCCCAGGGCTTGTTATTCTATCCTGACTCTTAAATGACACTCTTCAGTCCTCACAACAGAGCCCTGTTTGCCCAGCTTTCTACAGAACCCACTGGCCTGGCTCCCACTGCCCACGCCCTGCCTAGTAAGGCTCTGATCTCCTGCCCAGAGTCTCAGACTCCCAGGATAACATCATGAAGACACTCCTTCTACTTTGACCTGACTGAAGGCACTGCCTTCTGCTTGCCAGATGTGCTTTTCCATCCTCTCCCCAGGGACCTCTGGGATGGTATATCCATCAGTGTTCCCAGAGAAACAACCAATAGGAAATACAGACAGCTCACAAAATAATAAAACAAATGTGTGATTTATTTTAAAGAATTAGCTCACATGATTGTGGAGACTAGCAAATCCAAAATCGCTAGGGTTGGCTGACAGGCTAGAAATGGGCAGTATTTGATGGGTTTTTTTGTAAATTGACTTAAGGTTTACAGAACAGATCATCAGTTTTACATTCAGCAAATCATATACTTTGCTTCATTTACATGGTTGCAATCCCCTCAGTGTACCAACAGTTAACAACATTTTCCTCTATTCACTTTTTTTTTTTTTGCATTTCATTTCATTGTAATGATTACAATCCCATCCATGCACCAATGGTTAACAGTATTTGCCTTTAAAAAAAATTTTCCTATTCACTTTAACTCTTGCATTCCTCCTTGTGTCTCCTGCTTCATCTTTCCTCTGCTAATCTCCCTCTTGTTGTATATTGTCTGCCTTGTCGCCCATGTTAACATTGGTCTACCCTCTAGCTCATCAATAATTTTCCCTCCCCTTTCCCCCCACCTCCCATAACCATCATAGATGGTTTCTTTTATCAAGAAACCCTCTTTAAAAAGACTTTTTACAACACTGTTTGTCCTTTTGCTATTGACTAATTTCACACAGCATAATGTCCTCCAGGTTCAATCATCTGGTGAAGCATCTCACAGATTCATCATTATTCTTCAGCGTTTTGTAGTATTCCATTGTGTG
>NW_006408742.1:2526771-2536003 GCF_000296735.1 Chrysochloris asiatica
TCTAGCATGCTAGTGTTGAGAGATTTATCTTCAAGCTCGAATTCAGGCTTTCATTGCACTGTATCTACCCCTTTGGCCTTTCAATGTACTGTCCATTTCTAAGATCTCAGTATTAATCTCTGGACTTCTAATGTGAAGACTTCATATTGTTTCAAAATTTGCATTTATTTTGTCTGTTTGTTCTTGTGGTGTTTTCCTGAATTCTTCTAAAGTTTTTATTATTTTCTCCTCTCCTTGCATCCCTCAATCTTTACATTGATCCTTTGAAGGTACTTAAGGATCATTCCTTTGATGCTTTTTCAGTTTTCTTCTTTTCTTCCTCAGAAACCTCTTCTGGGTCTGCATTGCGGTTATTTGTTTGAGCCGTTCTCTCTTGTTTCTTCATGTGAGCTAAAATTGTCTAGGTTTTTTGTTTTGTTTTGTTTTGTTTTTAATTTTTTTTCTGGGGCATTATAAGGTTGTCCTATTTATAAAAGCAAACAGTGCAGTTGATGGACCTGGAGGGGAGAAATCTCGGGGAGCAGGGGCTCTTGCAATTCAAGAAGCTTATGAATTGTGGAAGGGATATTACAATGTGACAGTAGAGCTCTTGATCATAGATGGAGTTCCTATTGGCCTCTACATTTATCTCAGTCCAGAAATAGCTCATGAGAGCTATTGATGGAGCTGGCTTCACTGTCTGTCAGGACCACAGGGAAGCTGACATGTTAAATACTGATCTGGTGGATTTTTTGAGTTTGTAGATCTGGAACCAAGCCATCTGAATCCAGGCACAAAATCAGCACATAAAAGTGGCACTGTGATTTCCCATTTCATGCTAGTATGGCTCCCAACCACATAGCTCCAAACTCCCAGAGAGCAAGGTCTGTGCTGGGAGTGAATGAGGGTGGGAGCTGGCCATGCTTCTGGGAAACAGGGGAGCATGGGAAAAAGAAGAAATTGCACCTTTTCTGTAGTAGGCACAAATCTGCTCTGCCAGGCCTCCCTCCACCACCAAAGCTCACAAGAACCAGAAGGTGGAGCCACCTCTGACTAACCGTTTACCAGTCAGCCTCCCTTTTTTATTGTCCCTGCTTGACTTCTCCTCCAAGCAAACACTTTATCCATCTCTCTACTTTCTTCTGAAGTTCAGGGTCCCAGAATTTTTATCTATGTCGGTTTTATTTTGTGTTTCGTATTTTTTTTGTAGAGAGCTCATATAGTATAGCTGCTTCGTCCGCCCATCTTGCTGGAACTTCCTCAGCGCTACGATCTTGAAACAGACCTGCTTCATCTGGAAAACCTCAACTTTTACTCTTAAGGGCTCCAACTGCTTGGATGAGGCTCACCCGATGATCACGACAATCACCTTTACTTAACGTCAGTTGACTTTACAGCATACTTTCAGTACCTTCACAGAGAAACCCAGATCATTGCTTGATTAAATCACTGAGCAGTATAGTCTGGACAAGGAGCCATGGTGACACGGTGGTTAAGGGCTTGGCGGCTAGTTAAAAGATCGGTGATTCAAAGCTACCAGCCACGGGAGAAAAAAACATGGAAATGTGCTCCCATAGAGATTTACAACCCCAGAAACTCAGTCGAGTAGTTCTACACTGCCCTATAGTCAGTGTCAGATTACCCAATAAGCAAGGTAAATACAGGCTTAGTTGTGCTTAATTTCTAATCTGTAGTGAACAGTTTCAAAGATGTGGTGAAACCCAGGTGAAATTGGGTCACTAAAAGTTGGAGTCAACTTGACACCTCAAAACAACATAGCTCAGCCAAGTTGACACAGATGAGAAATGCTTACAGATGAGTGGAGGGGCTTTGAGAAGGAGGCTAAAGCTCTGCCCAAGTGTTAGCCATTCCTCTGTCAGACTGGTGGGGATTAGGGACACAGTTACAGAGCCGAATTGTATGCTGTGCTTTGAGAAGATGCTAACCCTGCCTTCAGCTGTAAATCCTGAGGCCTCCAGATCTAGGGTAAGTCAAAAAGTATTGCTACAAAATCATAGAAGCCTTTACAAAACAAATATAAAAAATTGAAGTTGTTATTTCATGACATATCCTTCATCAAGGTCTCTACTTCTGGAGATGTTGTTTCCAGCTCTCTAACCCTTCCCTCACTGAATTATTGTGTTTGAATTATGGTGCGTTTCAATCACGGTGTTGGTGAAAAATATCAACAATATTGAAGGCACCATGGGCTGCCAGAATAACAAACAAAATCGTCTTACAGGAAGTACAGCCGGAAGGTCCTTTAGAAGCAAAGACAACAAGACTTTGTCTCAACTGCTTTGGACCTATTATCAAGAGGGACCAGTCCCTGGAAAAGGACATCATGCTGGTAAAATAGAGAGTCAACACAAAAGAAGAAAATCCTCAACGATATGGATTGACATGATGTCTGAAACAGTGGTTTTAAACCTAATAACAATTGTGAGGATGACCCAGGACTGGCCAGTGGTTCCATTTGTTGTACAAAGTCACTGAGTTAGAGCTGATTTGATGGCACCTAACAACAACACCCCTCCCCCAAAGAATTGTGTACTCTTTGATTTACACCATCCAAAAAAAGGAGTTTTGTTATCGTCAAGGGACTCAACTGTGTTTTACATAAAGGTTCTTTTAAACAAAAAAAAGTCTGAAGGGAGTAAAGTTTCCCAAGAAAATTCTTGGAGGACAGCCCTTGCCACCATCAAACAATGAACAGGTGCGTGTTGGGATAGAAAAAAATTCCTCGGCATAACTTTTCTGGACTTTTTTATGCAGTTTTAAATGTTCTTAAAACTTTTTGCTAATGAGCCTACATGACTATCCTTTAAGAAAATCATTCATGATTACCCTTTGTGTCACCTAAAAAAGTTGCTATAACCTCCTGAGTTGACCTCTTTGACTTAAATTTAACTGACCCAGCAGATATCCTAGGAAGCCACTCTTTTGATTGGAATTTGCTCTCTGGGTTGTATTGGTAAATCTAAGACTTGTCCTCAGCTATGATTCATTTCATAAAATCGTCTACATTAGCTTCGACCTTGCTAACCACCTAGACTCCAACAGAGAGGAAAACTTCCTTTCATTCACTCAACAAATATTAGTCCTAGTATATGCTTGTTACTGTTCTTGGTTGTATCAGGAAACAAAGCAGCAAAAAATGCATATCCTATGGAATTTATATTTTAGAGCAAAAGGACAGATAATGCAGAGGGGAAAACAATAAACAAAACAGGTATGTAAATTAGGTAAACTGGTATTGAACCCCAACTTATGGGAATCCTAGACCTTGCAATGCTTAGGAGTTTCACTGACTGATTTTCAGAAGATCACCTTTCTTTCCAGTCCATCTTAGTCTTGAATCTATTTGAAACTTCTTCAATGTCGTAGACTAATGTTGTTGTTGTTGTTAAGTGTCATCAAACCAGTTCCTACTCATAGCAACCTTGTATAGGGTTTCTGAGGAGCAGCTGGTGTTTTTAAACTGCCGAACTTGTGGTTCACAGTCCAGTGCTGATCCTACCTAAATGAGGAAAGTGGAGATGGAGATCTGGGATGGAGGAGATGAGCTGCACTTTCATACCTGGAGGTCAGGGGAGTCCTTATTGAGAATGTGGCATTTCAGAAAATACTTGGAAGACATGAGAAAGCAAGGAGCATGGGTATTTAGAAGACAGAATCGGTAGGACAAAGACCACGAGGCAGAAACATGCCTGCCATTTTCAAGGAACATCCAGGAATCCAATGTATCTGAGGCTCAGATGAGGACAGAGAGGTAATAAGGGAGGCAGTCATTAGCACCTAGTGGGCATTGTCAGTGAGATAGGAAGTCACAGTGGGAGTTTTAATAAAAAGAGAAGAATGGCATGATCTGACTGCCACAGGATTGTTCAGGCTGCTGTGTGGAGAACAGATTGCAGAGGGGCATCCGAGGCAGGCGAGACACCATCGTTTTAGGCCCAAGTCTTATGAAAGTTAACACATTCTGCAAAGCCTAGCTCTAAGAATGACATTCCAAATTCATACAAAAACATATTTTTCTTAGCAAAGTATAACAAAAAGGACTGTCTCGTTATTCCCGCCCCTGCTCCGTACTTTTAATGACATCAAGTTGTTAATTTCCAGTTTCCCTAATTACACCCAGAATGTTTCCCCTGCCTCTTTGTAAACTCCTTCCTGCCAATTATATCCAGCATTCTTTACTGCCTCCAACCCTGTATTAGCTGACATCTCATGAGGATGTTAGACAGCTGGTTTCCTCAGTGAGAACTGACAACGTAGACACATGTGTTCTTCTGTGTGTATAATTGTGTGCATTGTGTATCTTAAGTTATGCATATCCCATAACCTTTGTGTCCAGCTTGTTATGGTAGTAATACCTGAGAGCTTCTGAGGGTCACAGTGAAGGTTCCTTTTTTCGAGTTGTATCTGCTTGTGTGAAAGATGTTTGTAAGAGTCATTTTGGAGACAGTTTAGGAAAATTCAAAAAGACTTATTAGAAAACCATGTTTGGTAGAACCTTTGAACTAATAATATTATGATGCCCTTCAAAAAGCAAAAAAAAAATTCACTGTCATAGAGTCAGCTCTGTAGAGAGTTTCTGAGGCTGTAAATCTTTAAAGGAACAGAAAGGGGCATCTTTCTCCTGTGAAGCAGCTGCTGGGTTTGAACTCCAACAGCACCACCAGGACTCCCTTATAAAACCCTAATTTTTTTAAAGAATTTGTTTGGATTGTTTTCTCATCAAATTCAACCCTCATCCTTGGGTATTAACAAGAACCATACATTGTTTGTTTCTGTCTTTACTCACAGAGCTTGTAGGTGAAACCGTATCAAAAGATAGAGTCAGCTAAGGGAGAAACTCAGAGTAGGATCCTGATGCTCTGAATTCTGCTGGAGAGCCCGGGCAGAAAAGTTCATTTTCATTCACTTTATGGAGGAAATAGCTTTTACCAATGATGTCCATTGTCATCCGACGCTCAGATTGTTTGGAATCCTTGGATACTGCAAACAGTTAATACACACAGTTGCTAACTGAAAGGTTGGAGGTTTAAGTCCATTCAGAAATAGCTTGGAAGAAAGGCCTGACAATCCTCCAAAAATGCAAACTATTCCAGACAATGCAAACTATATGGAGCACAGTTCTACTCTCACACGTGAGGTTCCCATGAGTCAGAATTGGCTCCACATCAACTGGGCTGGCTCATTTGGAATGCAAGTTTTGGCTTCTATGTGCCTATTTCTTCAAAAATAGGGAACATTTTCTGCTTCTGAGAACATATGAAAAAACAACCAGAGTTCCTACAAATCTATACAATAGAATAAATTTGTATACCAATACATTGCTTCAAGTGAGCTGTTCTTTCAGAATAACATTTGCGTAAGATAGGAATTATTGTTGTTGTTGTTGTTAAATGTCGCTGAGTCGGTTCTGACTCATAAGCAAACCTGTATAGGGTTTTCAAGGAGTGGCTGATGAGCTTGAACCACCAACCTTGAGGTTCAAACTGACCTACAGTGCCACACCAGGACACCAAGATAGGAATAGTAGAGAGCTGTTCCAACAGCCATATGTCACTGAAGGTTAAACAGACACAGGGCAAGGAAGGATTTTCCCCATTATCACACAGCGATTTAAGACCAGGATGTGCTCTCTTCAATCTACCTTGCTTCCCAGTACAGCCTTTCCTGATTAGGACTTCCAGCCAATTTAGTCAAGGTCAATGAAGTAAAACTGGGGTACACCAGAGTTTGTAAAATTTGAGTGCCTAGTACAATAACAGAACAAGAAATATTTTGGGTCCAAGCTCTGGAATGGGAGAGTTAGAAGAGATATAGTGAGCCTTTTCAGGAACCTGATGTGGGAGGTTGGATTATTGCCAGGACTATAGAAAGTGACACACATTCAAAGCAGTGAGGTGGGCTACTATCTTGGAGTGGGACAAATGATTTCAGAATCTGCTGGTCAAGAGATTTGTTTAGTAAGCAACATACACACTGCCCTTGTTTTCTAAAAGGGTGATTTAGGCTTCTAGCAAGGCATAATTTCCCTATTCCAATGATCATTCTGGGTACCCACATTTTGCAAATTTCCATCCATCCTGATTTTACTTTGTCAGCCATGACTGAACCGGAAAGAGCTAGTTTGAGCTCTTCTTTCTGATACTCAACATTAATTGAACTTGGGGTCAAGTCCTCATTGTCCCTGGAAATTTCAAACTTTCCTATGAATGTGTTGCCAAAAGAGAAGGCTTCTTTTTTTATTTTTATTCTTTCCAATCATAAACCTAGTGCTGTTGTGTTAATTCCAACTTACAGAGACTCATAGGATAGAGGACAGCTGTCCCATAGTGTCCACAGCTATAATCTTTACAAAGTCAAACTGCCATCTCATTCTCCCACAGAAATGCTGATAGGCTTCAACTGCTGACCTTTAGGTTCACAGCTGAGTGCTTTAGCCACTGTACCATCAGGGATCCATCTCTCCAATCATACTAGACTAGAAAGTATTATAGTCTTACTTGGGAATGTAAGTGACACAATATAGAACATAGCCTAATATGTCGTCAGGGAGGTAGAGAGACAGAGTCAGGAAGGAGAGCAAGAGGAAAAAAACAATAGAGTCTGGACTAGAGGGACTTCATCCTTGAAATTTAATTAAATTAATCCTTGACGTTAATCCTACCAATGAGCCTTGGTGTAGTGCTGTAGGATCAGCATCGGACTGAGAACCACAATATCAGTAGTTCAAACCCAACAGCTGCTCCTCAGAAACCATATACAGCATCGCTATGAGTCAGAACTGACTCAATGTCACTTAACAACAACAACTGTGTCCCTTACTCATCATGTGACCTTGGATTCTTTCTGGCCATCTTGGTCTCTAGTTTAAAATGAGAAGATTTGACCAAATGGTCCTTAGTGATCTGTGGCCAGCACTTTCTTTGCCACCATGATCAAGAGCTAACAAAATATTTTCTGATCCACAAGTCTTTAGTACCTTTTGTTGTTGTTGTTGTTGTTAAGTGTCAGTGACTCTGTATAGAACTTCTGAAGAATTACTGGTGAGTTTGAACCACCGATCTTGTGGTTGAAACTGACCTTCCTTACAGTCCAGTGCTAATCCACAGTGCCACACCAGGACTCCTAAGGTCATTGACACACATTCATGCTGTCCTTCCCACTACCCCAGAAAGAAAGAGCTCCTTCCTGAGGTGCTGAAGACATGTTGTTTTCAGGGACGGCCTTATGATTTTTGTTGTTGTTGTTGTTATTAAGTGATGCTGAGTTGGTTCCGATTCATAGCAACCCTGTATAAGGTTTGCAAGGAAAAGCTGGTAGGTTTGAACTGCTAACTTTGTGGTTAGTAGTCAGTGCTTATCCTACAGCATCACATCAAAATTCCTTTGTACCTAGGAATAAACTCTCATTTATAACAAAAGTCTGGTTCCACCACAGCTGCCTCTATAGGAAGGGCAGACACTTTGAAGTTGAGCCCAGTTCTCATGAGTAGCAAAGTCTTTTCATTGCTTCTTCAGGAACATGGCACTCACTGTGTCTTGAAGATAAAAAACTGTGGGTACTTAGGAAGAAGACCATTCTCTTTTCATCTTTAAACCCCTCTATTGTCATTCTTTTTGGTCTAGGTCCAAAGGAATCTGTTCATTTGTGTGTTTATTTGTTTACTTTCTTCCTCATTCATTCAACAAACTTGTCTTAGCTCCTCCTCCATGTCAGGCTCTGTGCTAATTACAGGGAGTGACAGGTGCTATCTTTGTCACCATGAAGTTTATAATCTACAGAGGGAGATTTAACAACAACAAACCAATAGCACAGATATATGTGTGGTTACAAACTGTTTTAAGTGCTCTGAAGTAAAGTAAGAGGAGTCTGAAAGCAAGAATAACAGGTGAAGAATAGTTAACACTGGACATGAGAAAGTGACATTTATGTTCAGACCTGTTGTAAGGATGTGCAGGATTTATGGGTTTCAGGACAATTTCAATCTTCTGTTAAACCTAAAAATAGGAATTCTAGCAGAAGGTGACAAGGATAATGGGAAACAATGGTTTTACATAGCCTGATACCATATTTGTTTGCATGGCATAATATAAAAATAGGTCTGCCCAATGCTGACCCTCTCTATTTTGGGAGTTTTCTGTTAGAAAGGTTTTTGTTTAGCAATGAAGCATCCATTTCTCTCTTTATAGTATATTTGGCTGGTTTCTAGTTAATCTCATCTACACTCTTGGTTAAGTACCCAAGGCTGAGTGATACATGCCTTCCTTACTTTAAGCAAATGGAGCCTTGTTAAAGAACATTACAATGCTTTAAGAGAAATTGGACCCTTCCATTCTGCAACATCAAGAGAGTAAATCTTGCAACCCAAATTAAAACCACGTGGGAATTTCTGCTCTGGTCATGATGTAGTAACTGGTATATAACTTGCCCTTCCATTTGAACAACTGTAAGTGAGAACAAAATAGATGAGGCAACTGCTTTAGGCAATGAACAACAAGCAGCAGGGACTGGGATTTTGGGGAGAGGTGAGTCCCACAGTCACTCCGACTTTCTGCCAGGAAAACTTTCCTGCAGCTATTGAAAGAACACAAGTTGAACTGTATTCTCACAGAGCAAAGGAGGCGGTGGAAGGCACTGGAAATGTGGGGCAGCCCACCGGAGAAAAAGGAGCCACACAGAAAGATAAGCTTCTGAAGTCTGAATGGGGATACACTGTGGATTTACAGCTGAGGACTAAGTTGCATATAACAAAGACCAAGAATCTAAAGAACATATGATGCAGGATAGAGATCTCAACAGGGATACCAGAAGTCCTGAAGAACTAAAAGACAGAATTCTGGCACAAGCAGAGTGTAGACACCTTCTTAGGTAAGTAAGGGATTTAGTTTGAAACCCCTAAAAGATTATACTTTCAGATTAAAAACTGGAACCTAGAGTTAGAATCATATCTTATACTAATTAAAAAACAAAAATAATGCATCCACTCTAACAAAGAAAAATAAGAATGTTGTTATTGTTGTTAGGTGCCATCAATTTGGTTCCTACCCATAGCTACCTTATGCACAACAGAATGAAACACTGCTCAGACCTGCATCATCCTCACAATTGTTGTTAAGTATGTTTGTGCCTGGGTACTATGGACAAAGTTTCTGTCTTCTGTCAGGTGACACACACAAGAAAACAAAATAGAATAAATAAACAAGGAACCAAAAATTTAAAAAGAAAATAATAAATA
>NW_006408742.1:2536103-2536988 GCF_000296735.1 Chrysochloris asiatica
TACAAAACAATAATGGCAGTCCAACTGATTACTACAATAACAAGCAAGTTGCTCGCCCAGGAGACATCAAGGCAAGTGGTTGGGTCTCCTCAGGGCAAATCCCTTTCCAAGATTAAGACTTAGTGGAAATACATGCTTTGATTGATGACCACGTTCATCATCGATAAGGGGAAGTGAGGGATCAGCAATGAAGCTGCGAGCTAAGTCCTACAATGCTCAATAGACTCCTGTGAACCCAGGTGGAGACCTGGTTGGCCAGCAGTGTGGCAAGACCTGGGGACTCTTTGGTCCAGAGTCAGTGACATAGTCACAGAAGACTAGAGTGGAGAGTGAAGCATCCAGATGATTAGAAGAGAGGGCATGTGCATAAGAACACCCACATTTGCAGATAATACCCACGTGACCCGGCTTCAATGGCTGGATGATCAGAGCTCAACGAGAAGAATACAGAAGAGGACAAAAAGAGTAATCTGATACAATTTGATGAACTTGACCTACACCTATGGATACAGTAGCTCAAAAGAGGGAACACATCTTTACAGCGAGGATCATTCCCACCCCCTCCATACAGAGAGTAGACAGAGATGGGCAACTTGGACATCGGCTAGCCATGAGGGGACTACAAAGGCAAGAAGTGACTGGCTTACAAGCTTTCAAGAGGGAATCTAGATCCAGAGGGTATGGAGGAAGGTAGAATCTCCACTGAGTAGTAACCAATCTGTGTGGACGGGGCAGATGAAAGGAGATGCGGATAGGGCTCTTGTGGTACAATAGTGAATAATTGCTATCAGGACTGACTGTAAGGGTTGGAAATGTAAAGTTGGACATTTTGTAACAAAAGTAGGGGCATGATTGACTTTGCACTCCAGTAGCGGAGGTCCCTGG
>NW_006408742.1:2542028-2544060 GCF_000296735.1 Chrysochloris asiatica
TGAGTTAAGCAATAGGAAGAGTGAAAAGGGAAGCCCATATCCTGATCACATTTACCTGGAGGCAATCAGAAAGCATTAAAACACACACACACACTCAATTAAGTATTAAGGCCACAGATAAATACTAAATATGTCCAAGAAGCAAAAGCAGATAACCATATCAGCACATGACCAGAAACGAGATAAAATATCTGAGACAAATGACCTAGAGGTAGACCTGGACTACATTCTGGAAGGAGGGCAGACCTTGGAAATGCATTAGAAGGAATTTCCAAAAATGATTATAAAATGTTTCAAAACAGCTTACAATGGAGTTGAGAAAAATAAGGAAGAAGTCAGGAAAGCACTACAGGAACAATCAAATAAGATAGATACAGCATTGAAAACAATTCAAAACCTACAGAAAGCAATCCAAATGATCAATAATAGAATCTCAGAAATAGATAATACACTGAAAAAACAAAGAAGTGGATTAGAAAATATGGAAGGCAGTACTAGAGAGCTGGAAGACAAATCTCTCAATACCACTAAGATAGAAGAGAAAACAGAAAAAAGGATTAAAAAATATGAAGAAGTTCAAAGTTCATGTTGGACAACATGAAGAGGAATAACTTGAGAATTATAGGCATTCCAGAGTAGGAAGAATCACACAAATCTACAGAAGAAATAGTTGAAGAACTGATGGAAGAAAATTCCTCTAGCATCCTGAAAAGTGAAAAGATAAACATTCAAGAAGCTCAATGAACACCAGGAAGGATAGACACCAAAAGAAAATCAGTGAGATATGTCATAATCAAGCTCTCCAAAATAAAAAATAAGGACAGAATCCTGAAAGCAGCTAGGGAAAAGAGAAGCATTACATACAAAGGTAAGTAAGTCAGATTACACTTGGATCTCTCAGCAGAAACCATGTAAGCAAGAAGGCAATGGGGAGACATGTATAAAACCCTGAAAGAAAAAAACTGTCAACCAAGAATCCTTTATCCAGTAAAGCTATCAATCAAATTGTTGTTGTTGTTATGTGCCGTGGAGTCAGTTCTGATGCATAGTGTCCCTGTACAGGCTTTCTGAGACTGGAAATCTTTACGGGAGCAGAAATCCTTATCTTTCTCCAATGGAACAGCTGGTAGTTTCGAACTGCTGACCTTAAGGTTCGCAGTCCAATTGGTAACCACTACGCCACCAGAGCTCCTATCAATCAAATATGACAGTGTAATTAGAATATTCCATGATAAACAGAAGCTAAGGGATTTTGCCAAAGCCAACCCTGTGCTACAAAACATCCTAAAGGGAGTTCTGTGGATTGAGAACCAACAAAAACAGATAACAACCAGAGATTGACATATGTGACAGCACCTCCCAGAACTAAATAGATAGATGGAAGAGTTGAAAATAGAACAAAGCTATAAGAACAAACTCAGAGAATTGGGGAGGTCAGTCTATGTTCAAAACAATTACAATGTAAAAGACAGTAAATACATAGGACCAGAGATCCAGATGGTGAGAAGGTCAGTTAGATTACAGGATAAAATTGTTGTTGTTGTTATGTGCCATGGAGTCGGTTCCAACTCGTAGTGACCCTGAACAGGGTTTCCAAGGCTGTAAATCTTTATGGGACCAGAAAGCCTCATCTTTCTCCCACAGAGCAGCTGGTAGTTTTGAACTGCTGACCGTGAGGTTCGCAGCCCGATTCGTAACCACTATGCTACCAGAGCTCCTTATAGGCTAAAACAGACCACACTAAATGGAGGGAAAAGTTAATGGAATATAAGGTAATCTCAAAGAAAATTAATACTACACAACATACCAAGAAAATGAAAATCCAAGAAGAAAATTGAAACATTAAAACTATAATGAAACTCACAAGAAAGAAGACAAAAAGCATGAACTCAGCAAAGGAAGACACACAGAACAAAGAAACCAACAACACCACACACACACAAATACATAATGGCAGCAATTAATCCATACCTATCAAAAATTAAACTGAATGTAAAATGTACCAGTTAAGAGATGGAGGGAGGCAGAATGG
>NW_006408742.1:2553083-2560251 GCF_000296735.1 Chrysochloris asiatica
GTTATAGTTTTGGAGAAGAATATTAAAACTACCATGGACTGCTAGAAGAATAAACAAATCTATGTGGGAAGAAATACAGCCAGAATGCTCTCTGATCCTGATGATTCATTCGTCTTCATATAACTCAGTTTCTTGGATTATTTACTCAGCATACAAATTGAATAAGTATGATGAAGGTTATAGCCCTGATGCATACCTTTCCTGATTTTAAACCACTCCGTGGCCCCTTGTTCTGTTCAAATGATTGCCTCTTGGTCTATGTACAGATTCTGCACGAGTACAGTTAAGTGTTCTGTAATTCCCATTTTCCCCTATTGTTTGTCATAATCCACACAGCCTTTGGATAGTCAATAAAATGCAAGTAAACATCTTTCTGGTATTCTTTGCTTTCAGCTAAGATCTAAAGGATGTTAACAATGATATTCCTTGTTCCACATCCTCTTCTGAAATAGGTTTGAATTTCTGTCAGTTCCCTGCCAATGTGCTTCTGCAACCATTTTTTAATTATCTTCATCAAAATTTTACTTGCTCATGATATTAATGATATTGTTCTATAATATCTACATTCTATAGGGTCATTGTGCAAAGGCAAAAATATGGATCTTTTCTAGTTGGTTTCCCAGGTAGTTGTCTTCCAAATTTCTTGAAATTCTTGAACATCAATTTGTTGAAACATTTTAATTGGTATTGTATCAATTCCAGAGCTTTGATTTTTGCTAATGCCTTCAGTGCAGCTTGGACTTCTTCCTTCAACACAGTTGGTTCTTACCTGAATTTGGACCAGTTCTTTTTGGTGTAGTAACTTTGTTATTCCTTTCATCTTCTTATGATGTTTCCTGCATCATTAAATATTTTCCCCATTTGTTGTTAAGTGCTGTCGAGTCGGTTTGAACTCATAGCAACCCTGGCACATAGCTTTTCTAATTTTAAACCATTCAGTATCCCCTTGCTCTCCACTTGGCCTATGCATAGATTCCTCTTGAACACAATTAAGTGTCTGTAATACCCATTCTTGTAATAGCATCCATAGTTTATTATGACCCACACAGTCAAATTGCTTTGCACGGTCAATAAAGCATAAGTAACATCTTTCTGGTATTCTCTGCCTTTAGCCAAGATTCATCTGACATCAACAACGATATCCCTCATTCTATATCCTCTTGTGATTCCAGTTTGAATTTCTGGCAGCTTCCTGTTGATGTACTGCTGTAATTACCTTCAGTTAAATTTTACTCACATGTAATATTAATGATATTGTTCAATTATTTCCACATTCTGCTGGATCACCTTTCTTTGGAAGTTTTAACACATGCAAAATATTGATAGAGCTGGAAGACATTTTGCTGAGTGAACTAAGTCATTCACAAAAGAACAAATGTTGTATGACATTATATATACAAAAAGACAAGAAAAGGCAAATGTGTAAAGAACAAAGCTTTTTAGTGATTACCAGGGCAAAAGGGAAAGGGAAAGGGTGATGAAAATATCTAATTGATTAAGGTTAGCATTGTTTATGTTAAGTGTCTTCGAGTTGGTTCTGGCTCATGATGACTCTGTATAGGGTTTCCAAACTTTTAAATCTTCAAGGGAGCATAAAGCCTTATCATTTTCCCATTGAGCAGATGGTGGGCTTGAACCATGGGCCTTGTGATTCACAGTCCAGTGCTTATCATATGAAGTCATATGTACAATGGAACACTACTCAATCAGAAAGGATTGAACAACCAATATTGTATTTGCTGTCAATAAATTTTATACCTCTAAAAAGCTGAATTGGCAAAAATGTGATAGATATATTTATAACAACAACACACACATACACTCACTCCTGAGGCTGCTTATTTGTAACCAAAAATATAAGATTTGGTATCTGAGTTTGGAGGTTTAGGGTCGTAGTGTCTTGGGACATTCCAGTCAATTGGCCAAATAATAAATTAGTGCTTTTGTTCTGTCTCTTAGCTCATTGCATAGAGCCTGGGATCTTACAAGCTTGCAAACAACCATCCAAGGCAAGCAATGAGTTTCTATTTGCCTGGAGCAACAAAGGAAGATAATGAGGATATGTTGTTGTTGTTGTTGTTGTTGTTGTTAAGTGCCGTCGAGTCGGTTCCAACCCATAGCGACCCTGTACAAGGTTTCCAAGGATATAGAATATGTGGTTAATTGCCTCTACAAACAACTGCCTCTTTGTCATGAGACCAGAAGAAATGAATGGTCCTTGGTTATTATTTTGATCACAAGTTCTGTAGAAGAATTCTTATCAAAAGGGGGGAAATGTAGAGGAGAATTTCAAATTCTAACTTCAGACTTCCTAGAGTTATAAAGGTTGGATAAACCATGAAGTTTGGATGAAACTAGTGCCCAAAGATAATCTTTAAACCTTAAATCAAAAATATCCCCTGAAATCTTAAGACCAAACAATAGTTTAATTAGTAAAAAGATATGCTTTGAGCCTTATACTCTTTTAAGAACTATCTATATGGGATCAAATTGACAACAGCTTGAAAGATGAGACAGGAACCTTAGAGGGCAGTGACTTAATGTTAATGAGAGAGTAATAACTCAGAAAATGAGGACAAGAATGGTTCTACAATTTGATGGATAAAATCAATATCACTCAATTGTGCATGTGGAAACCATTGAATGGGTGTGTGTGGTTTGCTATGTATAGTCTCAATATCAACAAAATAAGTCAAATTAATTTTTTAGAGCAGTCAGAGTTATATATTAACATAAGAATCACAAGATTATTTGGTTAAAGTCCAGAAACATCTTACACAAATAATCAATTAATATTTGACAAAGGCACTATTATGGGCTGATGTGTGCCCCCACCCCCCACCAAGAGATATGTTGATGTCCTATCTCCTAGTACCTTTGTTGGTGATCTTATTTAGAAATAGGATCTTTGAAGGTGTTATTAGTTAACACTGAGCCCTACTGAAGCAGGGTGAACCCTCTTCTCCAATTGACTTGGTTTCTTATAAAAAGATGAGTAGACTTATAGACTGATGGGGAAGAATGCCATATGAGACAAAGGTGAATACTGGAGAGCTTTAGCTAACTGTCAAGGAGCTCTAAGGACTGGCAAGACCCACTAGAAACCAGGAAGAAGCAAGGATGGATCTCTCATGGAGCCTTCAGAGAAAACATGGTCCTGCTGGCTCCTTGATTTGAGACTTTGTGCCATCAGAACTCTAAGACAAGGAATTTCTGTTGTTTTAAGCTACTCAGTTTGTTCCACTTGGTTATGGCAGCCCTAGGAAACTAATTGTGGTTCTGTGAATTACTTTGCATGGTCCTTCTAGTTATAGTCTTTGTAAAGCCCATCAGATGGCTATGCGAATGTTAGATGCTTATGGCCCACCAAGGGAATTGAATATAAATAAGGCTCATGATACCCTTGTGGGGTTGGGACCTTGCAAATTTGATGTATAGCAACCCTAATGTGGAGGTTGACCAGCTTTACCATTCTTCTAGGCCCTGATAATGTGTTGTTGTTGTTAAGTACTGTGGAGTCGGTTCCGCCTCATAATGACCCTGCACAGGGTTTCTGAGGCTGCAAATCTTTACAGGAGCAGAATGCCTCATGTTTCTCCCACAGAACCGCTGGTAGTTTCGAACTGCTGACCTTGAGGTTGGCAGCCCGATTCGTAACCACTAGACTCCCAGAGCTCCTTCCTGATAGTATTGTTGCTAAGTGCTGTCAAGTCGGTTCCGACCCATAGCGACCATAATTTCTGAGGAGCAGCTGCTGAACTTGAACCACCTGCCGACCTTGCAGTTCAAATGACTTTGCAGTCTGGCGCATTAACCCACAGAGCCACACCAGGACTCCTCCTGATAGTATGCTGTTGTTGTTGTGAAGTGCCTTTGAGTCGGTACCGACCCATAGCGACTCTTATAGGGTTTCCAAGGAGCAGCTAGTGAGCTTGAACCACCGACCTTGCAGTCCAAATGGCTTTGCAGTCTGGCACATTAACCCACAGCCCCACCAGGACTCCTCCCTGATAGTATAGTGGGTTTCAAATTGAGGTGCTAACCACAATGTCAGCAGTTAGAATCTAACAGCTGCACCACAGGAAAAAGATGAGGCTTCCTGTTCGTGTAAAGATTTATTTACAGCCTTGCAAACCCTATATTGGGTCACTGTGAGTGAGATCCAACTCAACAACACACAACTACCACCTCCACGCTTAAAATGAGCAATCCCAGAGGTGGAAAGGGGAAATCTCATGATCACAAAGAGGGAAGAATCAGGAGTCTGTCCTTTGGGCCTGGGATCCCTGCATTGGGAACCTCCTTGCCCCAGGAGACACCTAGCTGAGATGGTGAGAGATGGCGAGAAATGTGGCAGCAGAACCAGGAGACTGGCAAGAGACTGCACAGTGAGCTTCTGGACCCACGGAGCAAGAAAACTAAGTGCCTTCAGGAAGAAGACTTGCAGGTAGAGTGAAGTGTCTCCAGGCACTTGGTGGAGCTAGATTTTCTGACTCATGGAGCTAGAGCTGAGCACCTTTGGGCTGATGCTTGCTGAGCACGTATTAACAGAGTGAAAAGAGTTTTGTAACACTTACCCAAACCCAGCAGATGACAAGAGGCCAGGAGCTGAGAGGCTGAGGGCCAGAGAGAGGGGTGTCTGTAGGCATTACTAAGAAGAGGCTGCCCTGATCCAAGAATTGCACCCTCTGCATTCCTGAACCTGAACTATCATCACCTGGTACTTCCCTAATCAACCCCATCCTTTATGTGGCCATTGCAACAGATTACCAAACCCAGCAGAGATGTAGAGAGTACCATAGGAGGGACAGTTGGTGTCAGAATTGGTAAAACCATATGAGAATAAAGGCATGTCTGACCTCTGCCTCATAGGGAATCAGCCTTGGGTTGTTGATCTTGATCCTCTTCCCCCTTTGTGAAATGAAAGAAGGTCAGAAGCCACGCTCACACCTATTCACTAATACAGGTAGCAAGGCAAATAAATGGTAAAGGAACGACTTTTAGACAAGCAATGCTGACACCAGTATAGAAAAAATGAACCTTGTCTCACAAAAGTCACAAAAAATTAATCCAAATTGAACCCTGCATCTGAAGCTAAGAACTGAAACTATAAAACTTGTAGGGAAAAACAAAACAAAACAAAACAAAACCGTAGAAGAATCCCTTCATGTTTTGGGAATCGGTAAAGATTTTCCAAAGGAGTCCTGGTGATACAACTGTTACAATGCTAAGCTGCTAACCAGAGGGCTGGCAGTTCAAACTCAAACAGCCTCTCCAAGACAAAGACCTGGTAAACTGTGCCCAGAATGGTTACAGCCAAGAAAACCCTATGAGGATGTTTTCCTCTGTCACATGGGTTTCTAGAAGTGGAAATTGATACAACTTGATGGCACCCAATAGCGACAGAAAGTTAATAAAGAAACACTAGAGTACTAACTGTAAAACAAACATATCAATAAATTGGAATTCATTAAAATTAATCATTTTTGTTCATTAAACTACAGTTTTTAAAATAATGATAAAATAAGCCACACCCTAAGACAAAATAAGTACAATAAAATATCCCAGTAAGAACTTGTATCCAAAATACAAAAAGAATGTTTATAAACCAGTAAGTAGTAAATAAAACAAACAACGCAAATATTTTTTTTTTTTAATGGACAAAGGACTTGAATAGATAATGGCACAAAAGGAGACTTATGATATCACAGTAAATTCATGAAAGATGCTCAGTTCTCACCACGCTGGCAATGCCCTGATTATAAGCAAGTGATGAAGTCTAAAGGACAAAATGATCACAGTGACATACTGTGGGGGTGGGGAACAGTGGGAGTGTCTTAGTTCTCTAGTGTTGCTGTAATAGAAATTCCACAGGTGTCTGGCTTTAACAAACACACATTAATTATCTGACAGTTTATTGTTGTTGTTGTGAGGTGCCACCAAGTCGCTACTGACTCATAGTGATCCTATACACAGCAGAATGAAACATTGCCTGGTCCTGGGCCAATCTCACAGTCATTGCTAAGTTTGAGCCCATTGCTGCAGCCACTGTACCAATCCATCTAGTTAGGGATCTTCCTCTTTTTCTCTGACCCACCACTATATCAAATATGTTACTCTTCTCCACTAACTGGCACCTCCTGATAATATGTCCCAAGTATGAGACACAAAGTCTGGCCATCCTGGCTTCCAAAGAACATACTGACTGTACTTCTTCCAACACAGACTGGTTTTTCTTTTGGCAGTCCATGGTAGTTTTAATATTCTTCTCGAACATTATAACTCAAATGCCTCAATTCTTCTATGACCTTCCTTATTCGCTGTCCAACTTTCACATGCATAGGAGCTTATTGAAAATACCATTGCTTGGATCAGGCACACATCAGTCCTCAAACTAACATCATTGCTCTTAAATACTTTGAAGAGGTCTTGTGCAGCAGATTGGCCTAATGCAATACGTTATTTGATTTCTTTTTTTTAATTGTAAATTGAGTGATAGTTTACAAAGGAGAACATTGGTTTTACATTCTTCCTATTGTATTTCATTTCACTGCAATGATTACAATCCCCTCCTTCCATCATCATTCAACAGTATTTGCTTCCATTCCCTCTGGTTATTTTTTATGTACACAAAAACACTCAGGGATATATAATCATTTAAACAACCAAAGGGCACATTCTGCGAGCCTGCCTCCTGGCCACCAGCACACAGCCTTTCTCTTTCCATGAGTCTAGAGACCTCAGCTCCTCTCTATCTCTCCATGTCCTCATCTCTGCTTCCATCTCTGGTGTCACTGCTTCTCTGGATAGGGTCCCACATTCCACTCATGCTCCTCTCCCTTGATAGTCCTACAGTCCTCAGTTCCTAGAATGTAAGATTAACTACTTCATCCTTTTTGTTACAAAACTTTTATCTTTACAGCTGTGACCATCACAATTAGTCATGCTATTACTCACTATTGAATCCTAAGAATCTTAGCCCCATCTCCTTTCAGCAGACCCATCTAAACAAGATGAAAACTATTCAATTGGGTCATTTGATTTCCTGACTGGTGCTTCTCTAAGTGTTGATGGTTGATCTGAGCAAAAGGAAGTCTTTCACAACGTCAATCTTTTCTTGATTTATATGGATGTTATTTACTGGTCCAGTGGTGAGGATTTTTGTTTT
>NW_006408742.1:2561566-2570614 GCF_000296735.1 Chrysochloris asiatica
ATCTCTAAATTCAGGTATATGGTCAATGTCTTATTTTGGCTCTCATGGACTTGCTTTCATTTTCTTCCACTTGAGCCAGAACTTGCATATGAGCAGTTGATGGTGTGTTCCATAGTCTGCCCCTGGCCTTATTTTGGCTGATGAGATGGAGCTCTTCCATCATCTCTTTCTACAGATGTAGTCAATTTGATTTCTGTGTATTCCATCTGATGAGTTCCAGGTACAGAGTTGTCTTCTATGTTGTTTATAGAAGGTATTTGCAATGAAGAAGTCATTGGCCTTGCAAAATTCTATCATGCAATCTCCAGAATCATTTCTATCACCAAGGCCATATTTTCCAACTAATGACCCTTCCTCTTGGTTTCCAATTTTTGCATTCCAATCGCCAGTGATTATCAACACATCTTGACTACGTGCTTGATCAATTTCAGATAGAAGAAGTTGGTAGAATTCTTCAATTTTTTTTCGTACTGGCTTTAGTGGTTGGTGTGTAAATTTGAATAATAGTGCTGCTAACTGGTCTTCCTTGTAGACATATGGATATTATGTAGACATCTTGATATGTTATTTTTTAATGTGACACCATTACTCTTCAATTTGTCATTCCCTGTGCAGTAAACCATGTGATTGTCAGATTCAAAATGACGAATACCTGTCCATTTTAATTCACTAAAGCCTAAGATATCGATGTTTATGTGTTCCATTTCATTTTTGACAATTTTCAACTTTCCTAACTTCGTACTTCATGAATTCCATGTTCTGATCATTAATGGATGTTTACAGCTATTGCTTTCATTTTGTGTCATGCCCCATCATCAAATGAACATCTCAAAGGGTTTACTCCATTCCTATTTTCATGGTCAACTCTACTTTGAGGAGGCAGCTCATCCCCAGTTGTATATTGAGTGCTTTCCAATTTGAGGTCCTTCTGACACTATATCTCACAATATTCTGGTGCTCTTCATCATGTTTTGATATTCAGTATTCTGGTACTATTTGACAGTGCTCCACTGCTATTCATGAGATTTTCAGTGAATAAATATTTGGAAGCAGTCCATCTTTCTTTCTCGATCTTCTTCTGGGAGCTCATCTGAAAGCTGTCCACCATGGGTAACCCTGCTGGTATTGAAAATACCAGTGGTACAGCATCTATAATTACAGCACGCAAGCCACCACAGTACAACAAACTGACAGACGAGTGTCAATCTCACAGTTTAGGAGGCTAGAAGTACAAATTCAGAATGCCAGCTCTGGACAAAGGTCCTTGTCTTCCTTCAGCATCTGGAGGCCCAGCGCTTCTTGGAGACCTCCATATGTCTTGGTATTCATGGTTCCCTGGATCTAGAACTTCACAGAGCAGGGACTCCAGTTCCAGAGGATGTACTCCACTCCTGGTGTTTCTTTCTTGATGGTAATAGGTCCCTCCTTCTCTGCTCACTTTCTCTCTTTTTTTGTTACCTCTTGTAACATAAAAACTTTACAGGCCACACCTCTGGGAAACTTCCTTACATTACATGAGGGTTGTTATGGGATTCACAGGGTTTCTGGCTACCCTTAATCCTCATATTGGTTTAGCATCAGATCACATAATGGGGGGGGGGGGTCATTACATAACTATCACATTTCCATCATTATATAACTGCCAAACCATTGAAAATTATGGCCTACCCAAATTGAGACATATTTTGGAGGACACAATTCAGTCCATGACAGGGATCCTACACTAAAAGGTAACTTGTCTGTAGAGAATTGTAAAACAGTAGCAAAGGTGACCAAAAGCTTTGTTTAGGTGTGTGAAAATATGTACACAGAAAAGGATAAACATGCACAGTTCAGCAATACTGTTTACATTCTTCAAGTTGTATAACCTTTCTTTCTATCCCTTTCCAAATTCTTTTGCCACCATTAACTGAAAGTCATTGTCCATAAGCTTCGCATCTGTTCTTTTGTGATGCTATCATCAACACAGATAAATCTTTGCGAGAGCCCAACACTCAAGGTAGACAAACTTTATTAATTAGACCCAATTTAGTTTGGTTCAAAGGGTGTTGACTTTTAATTATCACCTAGTGATAGCGATTCTAAACAAAGTCTTTCATAAAATATTCTTCCCACAGGGGCAGACCATTCCCAAACATTCTGCCTGTACACGTATATACTCGTCACTGATATTAGCTTCCCACAGGGGCAGACCATTCCCATAATTCTGCCTGTACACGCATATACTCGTCACTGATGTTAGCGAAGTTCTTGTGCTATATATAGTGTGAATCTCTTTCTTCTCCCACAACACTAATCATAAACACATCCCTTCATTAAAAGCTTCCTTAATGAGAATTTTTTGTGGTTTCACGATACTCCTTCATGTTTTGGTAACTGATCTCCAATCATTAAACACTAGGATTGTTTCCAATTTTTCAACCTTCCAAATATTTTGATAAATATTTCTATGTTTCAGCCCTTGACTTTTTTCTTTTTTTGATTATTTCTTTGGAATAGATATATCTCTTGAATTTTGATTCTTAGGCAGTGAAAGAGCTGGAAATGTCTAAATGAGTGTATATAGAAGGGACATGTGAATGTTTCCTTATGTAGATGCAATGCCAGTAATGCTCAGACACAGGACTGGGAGAACAGAGAGCAGGCAGCTAGATCAGCAAAGAGTGGAAGAGCCCAGGAGTCAGAAGGAGAAGAAGCTTTTCTGCAACATTGCCTGGATGGACTTCTTGTTGTTGTTAGGTTCCTCTGAGTTGATTCTGACCCATAGTTACCTTGTATAGAGTTCCCAAGGAGTGGTTAGTGGGTTGGAACCACTGACTTCTTGGTTAGCAGCCCAACGCCACACCAGAACTCCTACCACAAGGGAGCAGAAGAAAACCAGACTCCTCCAAACAGAAGTTAGAAGTACATTTCTGTGGCTGGGAAGATTTTACCCCTCTGTGCCTTGGTTTCTTCCTCTTTAAAATGACTTTTAAAATAGTACCAAAATTCCATAAAACTCATGGTGGTGGTGGTGGCTGCGTGCCATGGAGTCAGTTCCAACTCATAACTACCCTGTACAGGGTTTCTGAGGCTGTAAATCTTTACAGGAGCTGAACGCCTCATCTTTCTCCCAAGGAGCAGCTGGTAGTTTTGAACTGCTGACCTTGCGGTTTGCAGCCTGATTCATAACCACTACACTAACTCATAGGTAGACTAAATGAGTTAATATTTACGAATTATCTACACACCAAAGCCAGTCACTATCTAGTCATCTCTGACTCATGGCGATTCCATGTATGTGTCAGAGTAGAACTGGCCTTCATTGGCTTTCCAATGGCTGAGTTTTGGAAGCAGATCACCTCTGGGTGCATGTCAGCCTCCAACTTTTACTTATCCATTAATTAGGTAATCCGTTGGACTACCTGACGCACAGTAATTGCTATGTAAGTGAATGGTAACCTAAATAAAAATACATGTGATTTCTGGGTGGAGCCTAAGATGGACTGAAACAGGAAAAGTGTATTGAAGAACACACACAATGGGGCTTTGTCTTCTTTCCACAGAGGGAAGTAACTGTTATAAATCGAATTGTGTTCCCCTAAAATATGTGTTGCAAATCCTAACCACTATGCCGGGGGTTCAAATCCAAAAGGAAAAGGGGTGGCCTTGGTAAGGTAAAGAAAAAAGGTTGGTGTAGAGTGTGTCCAATCTCTTGAGATAGAAAAGAGATTAAACAAGTGAGAACAGAGATGGAGGAAGAGAGATGCCAAGCCAACATGAAGCTCTCCCAGAAACAGAAGTTCAAAGAGACAAGGACTTCCTTCCAGAGCTGGCAGAGAGAGAGAGTTTCCACTAAAGCTGGCACCCTGAATTTGGACTTCTAGCCTCCTAAACTGTGAGGAAATAAATTTGTTAAAGTTACCCTTTAATAAAATTAAACAATTTGTTAAACAAATTTTAACAAATTTAACAATTAAAAAATTTGTTAAACAAATTTGAACAATTTAACAAATACCACGAGGTATTTGTTGTATGTCTGTTTTCACAATACTGGGTAACTATAACACTGGCATTGTTCTTAGTTCACCTTCCATCCCAGTAAAAGATGGAGGCCTTAGGTGGGGAGCTAGGCGCTCTCCGACTCTGACCAGTAACTGAAAGATCCATTGTGAGGAAGGAAGCAAGAAAGCAAGAGCTTTTCTCTTCTTCCCACTCTTTGGGGGTACCTGTCACTGCTTATTAAGCAGTTTATGTCATTAAGCACTTCCCTGGGGAATTGGGGTACGCCAAGACAGGGTTGATAATGAAGATCTATTGCATAAACAGAAAAAGTTCAATGGATAAAGCCCTCCTCCTGCACTCCCTGGCTGGACCTCCATAGCAGCTCTTTTCATTAGCACCTTGTAAGGGTTCAACATAGATTTTATTTTCTCACTCCTTATGAAAAAAGACATTGATTCAGAAATAAGCACCCTCTTTGCATCTGTACCATTAGGCTGATACTTGGACTGCTATCCTATGGATGCCTGTGTTTGCATGTACTTGGATGATAGTCCCTGCAGCAGGACTTTAATGAAAGTGTGAGAGCTAATAGTGTGGTGCAACCCCAGACAAGCTGAACTGCTCCCCATGCCAGGCATGCCGTGGGTCCACTGCTGACCCACTTCCCTTCCTTCTTCAGGCTCCAGAGGTTAAAGTTGGTACCTCTAATATAAGAGAATTCTCAGAATGTGAGCCAGGGCTTAGGGTTCTGTGAGATTTTCATCCACAAAACTGAAGGGTAAGAATGGTGTCAATGAGGCCTGGAGGTCTTCCAATCTGTGTTGGGGAAACCAACCTGGTGTCAAGCAGCCCCTGATGCAGACTGGGCTCATCATGGGTGAGGCCAGGAGGAGAGGAAAACAGGCATAGGGCTAATGCTATGCTAGGCTGACAGCAAGTAGGATGTTTATTTATTTATTTATTTTTATTTTTTGGTAGGATGATTATTTTACCACATTCATTGATACCTGCCTCTTTGATGAAGGTTGGATTTGAATCCTGATTCAATAGAAACAATAGAAAACCTTCCCTCTGATGTCTAGCAGGAGTCCCTGAATGGGTATAGACAAGTAAGCCGTGGGAAACTCTATGGAGCACACTGCTACTCAGACACACATGAAGCGGAGTCCATTTCATAGTAACAGTAACTGGCAACGGTGAGACCAATCAACCCTAGGTTAAAAACTGGCTGGATTCAACCAGACAAAGTTTAAAAGCAAGCTTCAAAAAGATCAAACTGTTGCCAAGTAAATCAGCTGCACCCTAGAATAAAGCTCAAGAATATTTATTTATTTATTTATGTTGTTATTAAGTTCATCGATTCAGTTCGACTCATAGCAACCTTGTATAGGGTTTCTGAGGAGCGGCTGGTGAGTTTGAACCACCGACATATCGATTCAAATTAACCTTACAGTCGAGTGCGTATCATACAGTGCTACAGCAGGATAAAAATACCCCAAAATAAGCATGGAAATACGTGCCATGTTTGGCATTCATTCAAAAATTACCATGTATGCAAAAGCATGAAAATAGACCAAGCATGAAGAGAAAAATCAGTAGGAAGAGACCCAGAAATTACACAGGTGATTAGTTTAGTAAGAAAGAATATTTAAATTTCTAGTAAAATTACAGCTCATATGTAAAATAAACTAGAAGATAGATTGAGCATGTTAAGTAGAAACATGTAAAATATTTAAAAGACCTAAATAAAACCTTTAGAGATGAAAACTAAAATGTCTAAGATAAAATATAGACTGGATGAGATTAATAGCAGACAAAACACTACATAGGAAAAGATCAGCACAGGAAGAGCTAGCAGTAAAAATTCTCTGAAATGAAACATAGAAAAACAAGACAAACCAAACACAGAACAGATGTTTACAGAACAACAGCAGAATACACATTCTTCTCAAAAACACATAAAACAATAGCCTCAATAAATTCACAAGTAAGGTGCACATCCCCTCTCCTGCTCATCTCCTCAACCAACCAAGAGAAAGCGCGAATGGGATACAGGGGAGGCGAAAGGCTCCAGCACAGAACAAAAGGAAGCAGGCGTTGGGAATGGTACCTCTGCCCCTGTCTGCTTACCCTTCTCTGGTTTTAGAGTGCAAAAAGTGCTCAGGGAGTCCGCGTGGGACAAAATCATTTTCCTACATGGGAAGGTGAATGAGGCCTCTGGGGACAGGGGTGGAGAGGATGCCGTTGTGATCTTGGAGAAGACACCATTTTAGGTGGAGCAGGTGGCCCAGCTCCTGACGGGCAGCCCTGAACTCCAGTTGCAGTTCTCCAATGATATCTACAGCACCTATCGCCTGTTTCCTCCAAGACAACGGAGTGATGTGAAGACCACCGTGGTTTACCCTGCCACAGAGAAACACCTGCAAAAGTACCTGCACCAAGACCTCTGGATGATCTGAGAGACTGGCGATGATTACAAGAACATCACTTTGCCCCACTTAGAGTCTCAAAGCCTCAGTATTCAGTGGGTATATAACATTCTCAAGAAGAAGGCTGAAGCTGACCGGATTGTTTTCCAGAACCCAGATCCCTCCAACGGCTTTGTCCTCATCCCTGACCTCAAGTGGAACCAACAGCAGCTCGATGACCTGTACCTGATTGCCATCTGCCACTGCCATGGCATCAAGTCACTACGGGATCTCACTCCAGAGCACCTGCCACTGCTGAGGAACATCCTCCAGGAGGGTCAGGAAGCCATCCTGCAGCACTACCAGGTGAAGGGGGACCGCCTGCGTGTGTACCTGCTATTACCACCTGCATGTGCACTTGTACCCTCCTATTACCACCTGCATGTGCGCGTGTACCCTCCTATTGCCACCTGCATGTGCACTTCACGGCCCTGGGCTTCGAGGCCCCTGGCTCTGGGGTGGAGCGGGCACACCTACTAGCAGAAGTGATTGAAAACCTAGAATGTGACCCAAAGCACTATCAAAAGCGCACTCTAACCTTTGCCCTCAGGACCGATGACCCCTTGCTCCAGTTGTGGCAGGAGGCCCAGAAGAGTTAAGTTGACTTAGGAATTTTCAGGAGAGCACAGATATGTGGGGACTGGGGTGGGGTCAGGGGAGAAAAGAGGCATTTGTATAACTTAATGATTTTTTAAAATGTATTTTGTACTGACTTATTCCTAGTATGTGAATAAAGCATTGGATCATTAAAAAAAAAATAATAAATAAACAAATAAATAAATAAATTTACAAGTATTCAAATTATACAAAGTATGTTCTCTTACCTCACTGAAATGAAATTAAGTGTCAGTGTAAGAAATGTGGAGTCCTGGTGTGGCACTGTGGGCTAATGTGTCAGGCTGCAAAATCATTTGAACTGCAAGGTTGGTGGTTCAAGCTCATCAGGTGCTCCTTGGAAACCCTATATAGGGACGCTATGGGTCAGAATAGACTCTGTGGCACTTAACAACAACAATAACATAAGAAGTATGCCAAGACATGGAGTTAGAAAAATCAAAAGGGAAGAACGCACTCAGCATTTCTCAAGCTGAGGGAACTGAAGAGAAAATTCAAACCTCGACTTGCAGTATTAAAGGATTCTGTGGGCAAAATATTGAATGATGCAGCAAGCATCCAAAGAAGATGGAAAGCATACACTGAGTCAGTGCATGAAAAACAAATGGATGCTGTTCAAACATTTGAAGAGGTAGCATATTACCAAGAGTCAATGATACTGAAGGAAGAAGTCCAATGAAAGGTATTGGCAAAAAATACAACACCAATAATTGGTGGAATACAAATTAAAATCTTTCAACAACACTCAGTCATCTATTGCAAGGAATTTGGAAGACAACTACCTGGCCAACTGGCAGGAAGAAATCCATATTTGTGCCTATTCCAAAGAGAGGTGACCCAACAGAATGCAGAAATCATCGGACAGTATCATTGCAAGTAAAGTTTTACCAAAGATAACCCCAAAACAGCTGCATACATTGACAGAGAACTTCCAGCGGTTCAAGCTGGATTCAGATGAGGACATGGAACAAGGGATATATCATTGCTGATGTCAGATGAATCTTGGCTGAAAGCAGAGAATGCCAGAAAGATGTCTACCTGGGCTTTATTGGCTACGCAAAGGCTTTTAATTGTGTGGATCATGACAAGCTATAGACAACATTGTGAAGAATGACTATTCTGGAACACTTAATTGTGCTTACAAGGAACCTGTACATGGACCAAGAGGCAGTTGTTTGAACAGAATCTGGGAACACTGAATGGTTTAAAATTAAGAAAGGTGTGCGACAAGGTTGTATGTTTTCACCATACTTATTCAATCTATATACTGATCATATAATCCAAGAAACTGGATGACATGAAGAAAAACGTGGCATCAGTATTGGAGGGACACTCATTAACAAACTGTGATATGCAATTGATAGAACTGTGTTTGCTGAAAGAAAAGAGGGTTTTAAATACTTACCGATAAATGTCAAATACTACAGCCTTCGGTATAGGTCGCACATCAATATAAAAACAAAAACAAAAACAAAAACAAAAAACCCCTCACCACTGGATTAATAACCAACATCTATATAAATGGAGAAAACACTGAAATTGTCAAGGAATTCATTTTGTTCAGATCAATCATCAACACTCACTGAAGCAGCGGTTAAGAAATCAAACAACATATTGCATTAGGCCAATCTGAAGCACTAGACCTCTTTAAAGTGTTCAAGAGCAAACATGCCAGTTTGAGGACTAAGGTGCGCCTGATCCAAGCCATGGTCATGCATGTGAAAGTTGGACAGTGAATAAGGAAGACCATAGTAGAATTGATGTATTTGAGTAATGGTCGTGGATGAGAATATTGAAAGTACCATGGACTGCCAAAAGAACAAATGGATCTGTGTTGGAAGAAGTACAGCCACAGTTCTCCTTGGAGGCCAGGATGGCCAGATTTCATCTCTCATACTTAGACATATTGTCAGGAGGGACCAGTCATTGGAGAAAGATATCATGCCTGGTAAAGTGGAGGGTCGGAGAAAAAGAGGAAGAC
>NW_006408742.1:2578727-2600673 GCF_000296735.1 Chrysochloris asiatica
CAACTCACAAGCCACCACAGTATGACAATTTGATATTCATCAGTAAATGTTTCAAGTCCTCTTTGGTTTCAGCAAGCAAGGTTGTGTCATCTACATATTGTTGTTAAGTGCCTTCCAGTTCGTTCCAACTTATAGCAACCCTGTATGGGGTTTCCAAGGAGCTGATGGTGTGTTTGAACTGTCAACCTTGCTGTTACCAACCCAGTGCTTACCATACAGTGTCACATTAGGACTCCTGCATATTACAGGTTGTTAATACAGCCTTCCTCCAATCCTGATGTTCTTCTTCATATATAGTCCAACTTCTCAAATTATTTGCTCAGCTTACTGGTTGGAAAAGCACAATGAAAGGATACAGCCCTCAGGCACACGTCTCCTGATTTTAAATGACCCAGTATCCCCTTGTTCTGTTCAAACAACTAACTGCTTTGTGGTCTGTGTACAGATTCTGAACGAGCACAGTTAAGTGTTTTGGAATTTCTGGTTTTTCTGGTGTTTTCTGCTTTCAGCCAAGATCTATCTAACATTAGCTGTGTTAGCCCTAGTTCCACAACCTCTTATGAATCAGACTTGAATTTTTGACAGCTTATTGTCAATGTACTATTGAACCATTATCTTCACAAATGTGTGTGATATTAATGATATTGTTCAATAATTTCCACATTCTGTTGGATCACCTTTATTTGTAATGAGCACAAATTTGGATCTCTTCCAGGTGGTTGGCCAGGTAGCTGTCTTCCAAATTTCTTGAAATGCTTGCGCATCAATTTGCTGAAACATATCAATTAGCATTTCATCAATTCCTGGAGCCTTGTTTTTCACTAATGCCTTCAGTGCAGCTTGAACGTCTTCCTTTAATTCCATTGTTTTTGATCATATTCTACCTCCTGAAATGGTTGAAAACTGACCAGTTATTTTTGGTACAGTGACTCTGTTTATTCCTTCCATGTTCTTTTGATGCTTCCTGCATCATTTAATATCTTGTCCATGCTGTTGTTGTTGTTAAGTGTCGTCGAGTTGGTTCTGACCCATAGCGATCTTGTATAGGGTTTCCAAGGAGCACCTGGTGAGCTCGAACCACCGACCTTGCAGTTCAAATGGTTTTGCAGTCTGGGGCATTAACCCACAGCGCCACACCAGGACTCCATCTTACTCTTCAATATTGCAATCCAAGGCTTGAATGTTTTCTTCAACTCTTTCAACTTGAGAAATGCTGATCTTGTTCTTCTCTTTGAGTTTTCTAATCCCAAGTCTTTGTACATTTCATTATAATACTTTTGCTTTGTCTTCTTGAGTTGCCCTTGAAAACTTTTAGTTCAACTCTTACTACAGGTCTCTCATTTTTTCTCTCATTTTTTTTTTTTTTTTTAGCTACTCTACATTCAAGAGCAAGTTTCAGAGTCTCTTCTGACATCCACTTTTGCCTTTTCATTCCTGTTCTTTTAATGACCTTTTGTTTTCTTTATGTATGATGTTCCTGATGCCATTCCACAACTCTTCTGGTCTTCAGCCATTGTTATTCAATGAGTCAACTTTCTTCCCGAGATGGTCTCATCAACAAATGAAGGTCCTAGAAGCTTTGTTCTGTCCTTATCATTAAGGCTGACTCCATTTTGAGGAGTCATATTTTGAGTACTTTCAACTTGAGAAGCTTATCTTCTGGCACTATATCAGACAATGTTTCACTATTATTCATAAGGTTTTAGTGGTTAATCCCTCAGAAGTAGACTGTCTCTTCCTTGTTCCTAGTCTGCTCTTAGTCTGGAAGCTCTGTTGAAACCAGTCCACTATGAGTGACCCTCCTGGTATTTGAAAGACTAATGGCATAGCTTCCAGCATCACAGCAACACACAAGCTACCACAAAACAACAATCTGACAGATAAGTGGCAATAAATGTAATAGAGAATTAAGAAGCAGAGAGAAAATGAATGAAATCAAAAGTTGATTTTTTAAAACTATCAACTAAATTGACAGATCTTTAATTAGATTGACTAAAAAAAAAAAAAAAGAAAGAAAAAGTTACTAAAATTGGAAATTGTTATTGTTAAATGTCATCAAGTCAAACCCAGCTCATAGCAACACTGCATAGGGTTTCCGAGGAGCAGCTGGTGGGTTTAAACTGTCGACCTTGTGGTTCACAGTCCAGTGCTGATCCGACAGAACAGCACCAGGAGTCAAACAGGGCATATTTGTGTGGCACTATAGGAGGAGCTCTGGTAGCGTAGTGGTTACGAATCGGGCTGCAAACCTTAAGGTCAGTGGTTCGAAACTACCAGCTGCTCTGCAGGAGAAAGATGAGGCTTTCTACTCCCGTAAAGATTTACACCCTCGGAAACCCTGTATAGGGTCGCTATGGGTCAGAGCCGACTCGACGGCACATAACAACAACAACATAGGAGTCCTGGTGTGGCGCTGTGGGTTAAGGCACCAGACTGCAATGCCATTTGAACTTTAAGATCAGTGGTTCAAGCTCACCAGCTGCTCCTTGGAAACCCTATACAGGGTTGCTATGGGTCGGAATCGACTCAACAGCACTTAACAACAATAACATAGGATAAGCGCTCAAACTCAAGGTTTGTTTGAACCACAAGGTTGGCAGTTAAAACTCACCAGTCGCTCCTTGGAAACCCTAAAAAGGGTTGCTATAGATTAGAACTGACTTGATGGCACTTAACAACAACAACAACATTACACTTTTTTATAGAAGTAAACAAGTATTATATAGGAATGCTGGAGCTCTCATTCATTGCTAGAAGAAATGCAAAGTAGTACAGTCACTTTGGAAGACAGTCTGGTAGTTTCTTACAAAGTTAAAAATAAGCTTATTATACAATCTAACAACTGTACTCCTTGGAATTTATACAAATGAGCTGAACACTGGAGCCCACATGATAATCTGCAAATGAATGTTTATGGTAACCTTATTAGAATAACACTAGGCAGTGACAAGATGCCCTTCAGTTGGTCCATGGACCAACTGTGGGACATTCATACGATGGATTATTTATCAACAATAAGAAGAAATGAGCCTTCTAGCCATGAAAAGACATGTTGTTTTTATTGTTTGGTGCCATCAAGTCCGTCCCAACTCATAGCAATATGGAGGAAATGTAATTATTATTTTTCAGAAAAATAAGTTAGTCTGAAAAGGCTACCTATTTAAATTGTGACTTTTGTGCTATTGAGTCAGTTCCAACCCATAGTGACCCTGTAGAGGGTTTCCAAGGAGTGGCTGGTGAGCTTGAGCCACCGCCCTTGCGGTTCAAACTGACTTTGCAGTCCAGCATATTAACCTACAGTGCCACACCCAGGATTCCTTCTGGAAAAGGTAAAACTATAAAGAATAAACAATAAGTAAATAAATAAATCAGTGGTAGAATTAGGGAGAGGTGAGAGAGAAGAATGGATGAAGCAAAAGGTACATTTTTGGGTAGTGAAATTATTCTGTTTGATATTGCAAAGATTGAGATACAGCATTATGTATGAAAAAAAGTCAAAAAGTATTGCTATAAACCACCCTTTATTCAGTACCAGTATCATAATGTGAAGCTATTGTTTCTTGACATATCCTCCATCTAGGTTTATATCTTCTGAAGGTGGTGTTTCCTTGTAGAAACCTTCCCAGAAGAATTCTGCGTTCTTTGATTTATAGCACATCAAAACAGCAGTCTTGGCATCCTCACCTCAAATTGTGTTCCTTTTAAATGTTCTTTGAGTTTGGGGGACAAAAAGAAGTCTGAAGGGGCAAGACCAGGGCTGTAGGATAGACAGGGTAGGTTTACCCAACTTGATAAAATTAATAATTAAAAACAAAAATGATTCACTCTTCCAACATTTTGAGGAAGGAAGAAAGAAAAGTGTGAGGTGGGTATCAGGGGAATGGAGAGAAAAGCAGATAAATTTACAGGTTGATTCAACCTGTTTCAGCTGGCAGCTGGAGTTGTGGGCCTGGGACACTTGACCTCAATATTTCTTCCAAACAAAGTGGGAGGGGAGGGCATCCTGCCATCCTTTGTCATCAAGCAGGCCAGGCCTGGCTAATGGGAACTGTCACCTGGGTCTTTCCAGGTCAGAAACGAAGAACAGCAATTAACTCCTCTTGGAGGCCCAAGGCCCTGAGCAGGCTCTGCTAGGCCAGGTAGCTAAATCATTAAAGACACAGTTCTTTTCAGTGATAAATTGTGCAGGCTCGTGAAACCCACTGCTGGCCATTAATCTGGTCTAATCAGGTTGAAAGCTGGGTTGTTTTATTTAGTAATTAGCGGGTTATGTGAAAAACATGATCCATGGCCTGGGGTGCATCTATAGAACACAGTCGGGGAAGAGAGAATGGAGAGCCCCAGGATTCTCTGGAGAGCCACTAAGGCCTATGCAATTACAGCCATTGGCAAACGCTGAAAAATGACCCTGGGTTTGTATTGACACCCAGGAAAGAAACATTCCTGCCAATGGAGCAGGCGGAGTCTTGAGGGCCGATAATTGCTCACTCCCTCTTGCCCCTCACCACAGCCTGCTAAGCAAAGCCTGAAGCTTGTAGGATGCATGTTTATTTTCCAGGTGTGTACTGCTCCCTTTAACTTGCATGGACCATAGAAGCATCATCAGGACCATGAAATGGGGAAGGGTCAGAATAAGCGTGCCTGCCTCCAGCTGGCTGTCCCAGGGTTCCCAAGCAAGGTCTTCTTTACTTTGTTCTGCACACACACTCCTGGGTGATCTCAGCTCTCTTCCATGACTCTGGCCTCCTCTCTGTATGCACAATGCCAGCCCAGGCCCCTTGTCTAGCTCCTATGCTCCAGATTTATCTATCCAACCAGCTGTGGACTGGTTGTCTCTTCTTGGCAGTATGCAAGCAGTACAATCCCAATGTGCTACAAACAAAACCATTCGTTTCTTCTATTTCCACTTTGTACCTCCTCCTATAACATCCATTTCTGCAAATGGCATCAACTTCCAGCTACTTGAATGTCTGACTTGCAATTCTACTCTTAGTGCACATCCAGTCCCCAGGAGCCAGGTCCAGTCTAGCTTCTAAATTGTCCTCACAGTCATATTTCTTGTGGCGCTGTAGGCTAAGCACTCGACAACAAGGTCTGTTTGACCTGCAAGGTTGGCAGTTTAAGCTTACCAGCTATACAGGGTTGTTATGGATTGGAACCAACTTGACAGCACTCACAACAACAACAACACCGTCCCCCCCTGCCCCGCAACCCTCCATGTCAGGACAACGGCATCTTTGTTGCAGAGCCCGTCCCAATATCTTCTTTGCAGGTCTGCCTGCTTCTGCTCGTCCCTCCTCTGATTTATTCTCGTGTGTAGAACCAAGTTGGTGGTTCAAGTCAACCCAGAGCCACCTGGTGATTTATTTCTGCAAATTTACCCACTGAAATCCCTATGAATTCTAGCGCCCCTGGGGTTATCATAAGTCAGAGTTGGCTTGACAGTAACTGGGTTTTTTTGTTGGTTTGGAGCCAGGGTGATCTTTCTAAATGCCAACCTGCCTAAAACCTAAATGCTCCTGACTGGTTTATAGATAAAGTCAACACTCTTAGCAGGGAGAATACATGCTCTGATTGGCGACCACGCATGTCACCCATAAGGGGAAGTGACCAAAGAACATCAATGAATCAGCGAGCTAAGCCCTACATCGTTCAGCAGACTACTGTGAACCTGGGTGGAGACCTGGTTGGCCAGCAGCGAGGCAAGACCTGGGGACTCATGGGCTCAAAGTCAATGACACAGCCACAGAGGACTAGAGTGGAGAGCTAAGCATCCAGCTGATAAGAAGAGGGCAGACAGACGCAAAAACACCCACACTTGCTGATGATACCCACTTGACCTGGCTTCAATGACTGGATGAACAGAACTCAACCCAAAGAAGAAAGAAGAGGAAAAAAGCGTCATCTGATACAATTTGATAAACTTGACCTACACCTATAAATGCAGTAGCTCAAAAAAGGAAACAAATCCTTGCTGCAAGAATTATTCCCACCCCCTCCATACAAAAAGTAGACAGGGATGGGCAACGTGGACATTGGCTACCCAAAATGGGGAGAGAGATACAAAGGTAAGAAGTAACTGGCTTACAAGCTTTCAAGAGGGAACCTAGATCCAAGGGCATGGAGGAAGGTAGAGTCCCCAGTGAATAGTATTCAGCCTGTCCAGGAAGGGCTGATGAAATGAAATGCAGATGGGTCTCTTGTGATGCAATAGGGAATAATTATCAGGACTGATTATGAGAGCTGGAAATGTAAAAGTGGACATTTTATAGGAAGGAGGGGAGTGATTATCTTTTCAGCCTAGGAACAGAGTCTGGGACCATCAATGGAGAAGAACGGAGAGCGGGACCCTACCCAAGGAAGCAGTGAGGCCTGAGATGGAGGCAGAGAAGATGACTTGAAGATATGGTGTGGCTGGGGACTTGAGATCCAGAGAGGGAAAGGAGCTGTGTGCTGAGGACTATGGCAGGGAGGGGCAGGCTTGCAGGGTATATCCTTTGGTGGGGTGATGATGCATGGACGGGATGGTAACTATGGCAATGTAATGATGTATGATAGAATGAATGTAAAACTAATAAATAAAAATTAAAATAAAAAAAAACTCTTAGCAGGGTCGATGAGGTCTGTCATGATATTATGGTCCTGCCTACCTCTCCAGTCTCCTCTCCGTCAAGTTTGGAGACCTAGTCACACAAGATTTCATTCAACTCTTCAAATGTGGCACATTCACAAGTCTACAGATCTGTTTTCTCCTCTCGGAGACCTCTCACCTCACTCCAACATGCTGGCTCCTACTGGAGCTTCAGTTCTCTGGTGAAATGTCCCCTCTTGTAGGGAACCTTGTCTGACCCTTCAAACTATGGAGCCCCTTCCTCTGGACCACCACGGCTCCTGTGATCTCAGAGTTACACCACACCACACACACACACACGCACACACACACACTTTGTGGCATTATCTCTTTGCTTCTCTATCTCCCTCCAGGCTCTGTGAAGGCAGTAAGCACATCCATGCTGCTGTTTGCTGTTATACTAAGTACGCATCCAAAGGTTTATGGAAAAAGAGAACGAAAAGGTAATGGCATTTTTACACAAACTACTTGAAACCCCTTCATATTTCCTGAGCTGGTATGGTACATCCCAGCAAGCTATGGGATGTTTCAATTTACATCTTCCATAGCTTTCTCTGTATTATTTAAATTCCTGTGGAGACCTAGACTTTTTGACCAATTTAAGTAGTTTCTCCTGCTTAAATTAAGAGCAGCCTATGGAGTCTCAATGCGGTGCTGTTGGATAAGCACTGGACTACTAACCACAACGTTGGCAATTCAAATCCACCAGATGCTCCTCAGAAACCTTATACAGGGTTGCTATCAGTCTGAAATGACTTGAAGGCACTTGAGAAAAACATGGAGTCTTGGTGCGGCACTGTAGGATAAGCACAGGACTGCTGGCCACAAAGCTGGCTGTGCAAACCAAGCAGTTGCTCCTTGGAAACCCTATATAGGGTCACTATGCGTCAGAACTGACTCACCAGCACACAACAACAACAGCATTCCTATCCCGGGCATTATCTGATGTTTCCATTGCTAGATTCCTGAATGTTTATGTTCAGCTATAGGGTTTCCTGGAGACAGTTTAGTTGACAGGTAGAGCTTTGGGAATCAGAAAAACCTAAGTTAAAATTCTGTTTAGTTCATTCATCAACTGTACAAATTTGGACAATTTACTGTGCTTTACTTTTTTTCATCTATAAAATGGGAGTAATAACAATACTGGTCTAAGAAATTATTGCTAATAAGTGAGATGTTCATAATAATTTTGTTCGTAAGTGCTGTGCAGTCATTTCCAACAGACACACTGTATTGGGTTCTCAAGGAGTGGCTGGTGAGCTTGCACTGCCAACCTTGCAGTAGCAGTCCAGTGTTTATCCTACAGCACCATATGTTTATTAAGTGCCAGATAATGTGCTCTGAGCCATATGCAACTTAGTTTCCTGTTTTATAAATGACAAAAACATTACTATGCAGAAGGAGACAGTACGTTTACCTAAGGTCACACAGTAAGTGGAAGAGCTGCTCTGAAAATAAACTTTCCTTTTAGAGCCGCTTTAGGCTTAAGGAAAAATTGAGTAGGAATGCAGATCGGTCCATTACAACCCCACCCCCACTGTTTCTCGTCTTTTTAACATCTTGCATTTTCTGTGCTGCATTTGTTACAACTGCTGAACCAATATTGCCACGTTATTACTAGCACTATAGGAAAGGACAGCAAGAGCATTTGAACTGCAAGGTCGGTGGTTCAAAACTCACCAAGTGCTTCTCAGAAATCCTATACTGGGTCTCTATGAGTTGGAAGGAGTCCTGGTGTAGCACTGTGGGTTAATACGCTGGACTGCAAGGTCAGTGGTTCAAGCTCACCAGTTGCTCCTCAGAAATCTTATACAAGGTTGCTATGGAACTGGAAGGCACTCAACAACAACAAATGAGTCAGAACTGACTCAACGTTACTGAACAACAAAACCAAATTTATACATTATTACTAACAGAATTCATATTTGTGTTGTACAGTCCTTTGGGTTTTGACGAATGTATCATGTCGTATGTTCACTATCACACTATCATACAGAATAGTTTCACTGCCCTAAAAATGTCCTGTGCTCTACCAACTCATCCCTCCAGCCTCCCCTGGGCCCCTGGGAGCCCCAGCCCTTTTCACTGTCACTGTCGTTTTGTCCTGTAATGTCAGATAGTTGGAATCAAACAGTTTGCTGCCTTATCAGAGTGTCTTCTTTCACTTAACAATATTCATTTAAGAGTCCTCCCTATCTTTTTGTAGTTTGATAGTTCCCCCCCCACCCAACACACACACACATACAACCAGTTTTGTTTTGCTTTTTTAAATCACTGAGTAATATTCCATTGTGTGGTTGACCACAGTTTGTTTATCCATTAATCTATGGGAAGACATCTTGGTTACTTTCAATTTTGGCAAGAATGGGTAAAGCTGCTACAGATATTTGTGTTGTCTGACTCATTTTAATCCACTGCATTATGTTTTCTGTGAAGCTCAGTGCCTGAACACATTAGCTGATATAAGTAGTGACAGATGACAAGAAACAGTCAAAGTAGCAATTTGTCAAGGCTTGGCACATAATAGATGGTCAGCAAATGGTAGCTTATAGGACTATTATTCGAGGCTATGCCTAGGAATTTGTTTTCTTCCTTTTCTGCCCTCTCTGTAAACCAGATGTAGGAGCCACAGTTAGACAATCTGATCCACAGGAATCGGGTTCCTGGGGGAACTGCTGAAGGCATCTGGGCATGAAGGAGCCAGTTTTCTGTGGGTCTGGCCAGAAGCCTTGGCACTAGTTGGTTTCCAACCACTTAGCTGTCAAGTCCAGGCCTGCCAGGCCCCAGGTAGTTTCATCTCCTTCCAGGCTTGAGGTTAAGTCATGTACTCTAAGCCAGGTGGTGTAACAGGTCAAAATACCCACAGGATGGCTCATGCAGCCCCAGGAGGACAGTGAAAACCCCGGGGGGGGGGGGGGGGGGGAGGATCTCAGTTGTGTTTGAACCTGGTCCCTGATGATAGGTCCCTGTCCCTCCTAGGCTAGCCATGCCCCACATGGGAACTTCCCACTGTCTTCTTTCTCCAGGGAGAAGCTTGACAAGGACACTCATCTCTTGGTAGCCTGACTCTCTCTTGGAGCAAGAGGAGGTACCAGCCCATCAGGTCCAGCTTCACAGAAGCATCAATGGCACCATCCCTAGGTCAAGTGGGGAATCATTGATGTGCTTGGAGATCTCCTATTAAGTTAGATGTTCTGTTAGTCAGGTTTAGACCATGGACTCTGAAGGCATCCTCCCTAGGATCAAATCTAGCCTCTGCCACTTAAAGCTCTGTGACCCTGGGCATGTGGTCAACTTCTCCATGCCTCCTTTTTCTCATATGTACTAATGGGAATAATAATGGCACCTACTTCATAGCTCCTGGATGGTGCAAATGGTTAAGCACTTGACTACTAGCTAAAAGGTTGGTGGTTCAAACCCACTGAGAGGCATCTTAGGAGACAGCCTGGTGATGTGCTTCTGAAGAGTCACAGTCTAATCATCCTATGTAGTCATTCTACCCAGCACACAGGGAGTCACCACAAGTCAAATTTGACTGGATGGCACCCTCTCACACAAGGTAAACAGGGATGGGCAATTTTGACATTGGCTACCCAAAAGGGGGTGAGCTACAAAGGCATGAAGTGACTGACTTACAAGCTTTCAAGAGGGAGCCTAGTTCCAGAGGGTATGGGGGAAGGTAGAATCTCCATTGAGTGGTTTCCAACCTATCTGGACAGGGCTGGTGAAAGGAGATGGGGATAAGACTCTTGTGGTTCAATAGTGAATAATTGATACCAGGACTGACTCTGAGTGTTGTAAATGTAAAGGTAGCCGTTTTACAACAAAAGGAAGGGAGTGGTTAACTTTGCAATCCAGGAGCAGAGGACCCTGGGACCATCAAGGGAGAAGAACAGAGTGCGGGACTCTACCCAGATAAGCAGTGATGCCAGAGATGGAGGCAGAGAAGATGACATGGAGAGATGGAGTGACTGGGGACCCTGGACTCAGGGAGGGAGAGGGGCTATGTGCTGACAGCTGGGGGCAGGCTTGCGGGGTGTGCCCTTTGGTTGTTTGGTGATACATGCAGGGGATTGTAATCATTACAATGAAATGGAATACGATAGGATGAATGTAAAACTGATGTTCTCCCATGTAAACTATCACTCAATTCACAATAAAAACTTAAAAAAATCGACTCGATAGCAACCAATAACAACTACTTCATAGATTTTTTTTTTTTTTTTTAAATACCAGTATGATGTATTACTATGATGATGGTACAGGCGTACCAGTGTATCCTGGGGAAGAAGCATTGCTTAAAGAGTATATTAAGCACCAAACTGAACATTACTTCAGTTTAGAATATTTGGAGAGAGACTTCGTTCTTAGAAGAAAGGTGGATGAACAAAGTTTCTTGCCTATTTTCTTGATTACCTGTTTCCACTGTGTTCAAGCTCTCACTACAAACATTAATCTCATATTGTTGTTGTTGTTATTGTTGTTGTTGTTATGTGCCATGGAGTCGGTTCTAACTCATAGCGACCCTGTACAGGGTTTTAGAAGCTGTAAATCTTTACAGGAGCAGAAAGCCTCATCTTTCTCCCGCGGAACAGCTGGTAGTTTCAAACTGCTGACCTTGAGGTTAGCAGCCTGATTCGTAACCACTACGCTACCAGAGCTCCTTTTATTAGAGGCATTAAAAGATAGCACAGAAGTGGAAATTGTGGATGAGAAAATGTAAAAAAGAATCAGAAAGTTATTATCATCCTGTTAATATTGCAAGATTCTTTTACTTCCAGAGTTGTGTACATCAGTAATGCAGAAATAGAACTGAATGACATTTCCCAGAATTTTAGGTCCTATTCTGTTTGATTTGCGCTTCAATCTAGTGTACATTATATAATGCACATGTTGTCCCTGTGTTTCTCCTGGACTATCATATTTATTAATGTGGACTTTAAAGGAATAAGATATTTAAGAAATGAATGATGGTGTATTTTTCTTTAATTGTCTAAATGTATTTTTTGTATATTAGCATAGAGATATGACCATCAATAAACAACACTGATGATTGATTCTTTATCTTATTTTTCTTTTTAAATCCTCTGTTTATAATCCAAGAAAGCAATTTGGGCAGATGTTTGAATCAGTTCTTCCTTTAAAAAAAATTTTTTTTAAGTATATAATGGCTGATTGTGTAAGTTAGATTTATTTATTCTATAAACTCAGGATCCAAAGTGACATTTTAACCTGCTGATGAACAGACATTGAACAAATCAGATAAAATGGGAAATTCTTTTTCCATAGGGTACGTAGCTAAATTATGTCACTGAAGTTGGTGATGCCTGTCCATTAACCATTTATGCATTATTAATAAAATTACAAGTATATATCAAACATATGAATAAAACCTACATTTCCATCAATGAAAAAAATGGATAAGCCAACTGTGATACATACAAATAATGGGCCACAATGTAGTGCTGATGAATAACAATGAATCTGTATAGCACATCAAAACCTGGGTGAACTTGAAGGACTATTTGCAGAGTGTAAATATTCAATCACAAAAGGACAAATATTGTATGAGACAACTATTGTAAATAGTTAAGTAAAGATTTTCACACTAAAAGAAACATTACTTTTAGGTTACACTAATTGTTGAGTTATTGTTTAATGCCATCGAGTCGGTTTCAACAAATAGTAACCTTTTATAAGGTTTCTGAGAAGCTGCTGGTGAGTTTGAACCACTGACTTTGCTGACAGTGTTTATCCTACAGTGCCACACTAGGACTCCAAATATAGGATTGTTGTTGTTAAAGTGCCATCGAGTCAGACATGTATTAATTCAGGTGACAGGGAAGACAACAACAAAAGGGTGGTAGGCAGAAGATTGATGTAGGCAGGAAAAAACTTTGGGAGAAGTGCAAAATTAACAGAAATAGAGGTAAATACTGTTATATACACAAACTTGCAATAGCAGCTATCTATGAGTAGATACATGGATAGATACACAGGCTGGACAGGTATGGGAGTGAGAGTGGGAGTGTATCTTCAAATATGTAAAAGTTTAACAGGTGATATTTGTATATGGTTATTTACTGCTGCTGTAAACATTTCCACAAATGTGATGGAATATGTTGTTGTTATTGTTAGGTGTCATCGATTCAGTACCAACTAATAGTGACCCTAGGTACAACAGAATGAAACACTGCCTGTCCCTGCACCAAACTCACAGTCGTTGCCAGGTTTGAGCCCGTTGCTACTGACACTGTTACAATCCATCTTGTCAGGGGTCTTCCTATTTTTCTCTAATCTTCCACTTTACCAAACATTATATCCTTCTACAGGGACTGATTCCTCCTGATAATATATGCCAAGTATAAGAGAAAACGTCTGGCCATCCTGACCTCCAAGGAAAATTCTTGCTGTACTTATTCCAACACAGATTTGTTTGTTCTTTTGCCAGTTCATGGTATTTTTAATATTGTTTTCCAGCACCGTAACTCAAATGTGTCAATCCTTCTTTGGTCTTCCTTAGTCACTGTCCAACTTTCACATGCACTTGAGTTTATTGAAAACACTATGGCTTGGGTCAGGGGCATCTTAGTCCTCAAAATGACATCTTTGCTCTTGAATACCTAAAGAGGTGTGTACAGCAGATTTGCTTCATGTAATACATTGTTTGATTTCCTGACTGCTGCTTCCATGTGTGTTGATGGCTTAACTGAGCAAAATGAAGTCTTTGACAACTTCAACCTTTTCTCCATTTATATTGATGCTGTTTATTGATCCATTAGTGAGGATTTTTGTCTTTTTTACATTGAGATGCAACCCACATTGAAAGCTGAGCTTCATCAGTACGTATTTTAAGTCCTCTTCACTTTCAGCAAGCAAGTTTGTATCATCTTTCTCCAATTCTGATGCCATGTTTTCCATCTGTGTATATGTTGTTAGTCTTTCTCCAATTCTGATGCCATGTTTTTCTTTCTACAATCTAACTTCTAGATTATTTGCTCAGCATACAGATTGAATAAATGTGAAAGTATACAACCCTGGCACACACATTTCCTGATTTTATACCATTCAGTGTTCCTTTCTTCTGTTCAAACAACTGCCTCTTGGTGTATGTACTTATTATGAGCTTATTACGAGCTCAAGTAAGTGTTCCAGAATAGTCATTCTCCACAATGTTTTCCATAACTTGTCATGATCAATACAATCAAGCCTTTCCACAGTCAATAAAGCACAGGTAAACTTTCTGGTTACTTCATAGATTTTTGCAAGCGTTAAATCAGATGCCTCATTTAAATTATTTAGACTTGTGCTTGTTTTTGTTTGTTAAGTGCCATTGAGTTGGTTCTGACCCACAGCGACCCTGTATAGGGTTTCCAACGAGCAGCTGCTGAGATTGAACCGCTGACCTTGCAGTTCAAATGGCTTTGCAGTCTGGTGCATTAACCCACAATGCTATAGTAATTGTTGAGTAACCGTCAAGTATTTACTTTTATAACCTACTCACCCACTGCAGGAATCTTCAGTATGACTAATCTAATAACTTGTGTCTACTTGTAATGATGGGAAACTCCTTTCTTCAAAGGCTGCTAGACTGAGGGCGGACAACTGTGATTATTGAGTGGTCTTCTCTATGCAACAATTAAAACACAGATGTGGGAAGGCTACATATATTGGAATGAAAGAGAGCCAAGATGTATTAAATGAAAAAGAGTAAGCTGCAAAACAGTGCATAGAGCATGCATTTAAAAAAAAAAAAAAAGGATCTAATGAACTTGGTCTTGAGACATATGAGTAACTGGTAACTGATACTGACTGATTGGCTTCCAAGACAACCAGAGAAATTGCCCTGTAACAGTGACATTTTCTACAGTGAGGGCAAGCTGGGGGTAACAGAGAAATGCTTGGGAGGGGGGTTCCGGCCGATTAAATCACCCAGTTGTCTGCTGATCCATTCTCAGATAGGCTCAGTCCACAGTTTAACCAAAAGAAACCCATTGGCTTTAAGAAGTCAGTTTGGGTCATTTTCAAATGAAGCTTAGTTGATGGGTATTTTTGAATCTATCATTTAAAAAAATATTTCTCCAAACTTTTTAAGAGTTGGCCAAGCATCTGTTATGCAAAACATGGTGCATCCTAGTCAGGACAATCTCAAACAATCATCTTTCAGGACAGTCCCAGACTGACTTCCAGTCAGCCTTTTGTTTTCCTCAGAAGATGCTTCAGTCTTACCCACTGCACCTGTTCACTGTGCAGCCACAAGGGAAAATCACATTTCCTTTCTGTAAGGACCTGGTGAGCTTAGTGATAGTATTCTGCAAGCACTTCATTAGCATAAGGTGAATTCTCATCTTTGTCTGTTAGCATTGCATCTGCCACAGGAGAGGTTTCTGCGGCCCGCGTGGAAGTCTGCCGTGGGAACCACCAGATTGAGCTATGCAAAACACAGTTACATTCGTTGTTTTATTTAATCTCCACAACAAACTCATGCAGTCAGCCTATTTGATCTCTATGGGAGGAAGTTTCACAACAAAGGTGGTGGTGGTTGTGGGTCTCTGAATTGGTTCCGACTCACAGCTATCTCGTAGAGGGTTTCCAAGGCTATAAATCTTTACGAGAGCAGAAAGCTTCATCTTTCTCCCACGGAGTGCCTGGTAGATCATCCCAGCTCAGCTCATAATCCATTCTACTACCAGTGTGAGCAGGCTCAAATCCAGGTCTCCTCATTGAATGTTCCTTCTGGCCCCATGAGCCCCTTCACAGCTTTCTCACTTCGTTGTGTCATTGCTCCTCTGTCTGTTCCCCATCTGCTGACACTTTCAAATGTAGGCGTAGAGGAAGGTCAAAGAAAATACAACAGAACGAGAAACTGTTGGAGGCCTAGGGGAGCAACAACAAATACAGATCTGGGACGTGTGAGGCCTTTGAAAGACCCAGATGATCAAAGCTGATTCTGATGGTCTGTTTAGGGATGAAGCAAAGGTCCTCCTGCTGGCCAGGAACTGATCACTATGCTCACAACTTAACCAAGCCAAAGCCAAACAAGTTGCTGTTTGAGAATCAGTCCATAATCTTGGTAATCCCTTGTGTGAAGAGTAGAGCTATACTCCAGTGTTTTCATGGTATTTGATATTAACTAAATCGCCAGACTTTTTTCTTCAGAGATGCCTTTGAATGGATTCAAATTGCCAATCTTTGGGCTAGTAGACCAGCACTTAACTGTTTGTGCCATGCAGGGACTCCCAAGGTTTATCCGAGGCTTGTTCCTAAGGCTCCAAAGTGTAGACTAAAAAAGAAGATAAAGGAATAATTATGCCCAACCCTGGGTTGCAATGCTTATGCCCAACCTCACAGAGCTTTGCTGTTGCTGTTGTTAAGTGCTATTGAGTCAGTACCAACTCATACTGACTCTGTGTAGGGTTTCTGAGGAGCAGCTGGTGGATTTGAACTGCTGACCTTGTGGATCAAACCAAACTTGCAATCCAGTGCTTATCCTCTAGTGCCACACAAAACTTTAGACTCTTAAAATCTTACTTTGAAGAAGGGCAGCCATGCAGCCAGATGAAGGCAGCAAGGTCCCTGATCATCTACACATAGCACCTCACGTGACAGCATCATTTATATAAGAAACACAGACTGAGGGAGAGAGAGAGAGAGAAGAAACCAGTCGCCAGATAGTCTTCAAGGTCCAGGTCCTTTCCTTAGCATCTCAAGGGCAGACCTGAGGGTGATCTGAGTACCCCTGCCTTGCTTACATGGTCTTGACTCTGGAGTTACACTGACCAGTGTCTGGTGCCCAAGGTAGACAGAAAGGCTGTGTGGGAGTGTAGCCTCCATTAGAACCCAAGGTCCTGTGTAGAGAGGTACCATCAAGGATGTCATCTTACTCAGCAGCCAATGGGACCCCCAAACAGAACTGGACTGAAACTTGCCTAAGTGACCCCTACCCCAGGCAAGCCTGAGAATGGGGAAAGCATTTTCTCAGCAGGCTAGACTTTATAATTTACAATATCTACACAAAGGATGGACTTCTGGTATGGTGCTGTAGGATCAGCATTGGACTGCAAACCACAAGGTCGGCAGTTCAAATCCACTAGCTGCTCCTTAGAAACCCAATACAGGGTTGCTATGAATTGGAATTGACTTGTCGGCACTTAACAACAACAACACAAATAATACATTTGAGTTATGGTACTGGAGAAGAATATTCAAAATGCCACGGACTGCCAGGAGAACAAACCAATCTGTGTTGGAAGAAGTACAATCCGAATGCTCCTTAGAAGCCAGGATGGTGAGACTTCATCTCTCATATTTTGGACATGTTGTCAGGAGGGGCCAGTCCCTAGAGAAGGAAGACCCCCTAATAAGATGGATTGGCACAGTGGCAGCATCAATGGGCTCAAGCATAACAATTGTGAGGATGGCTCAGGGCTGGGCGGGGTTTCATTCTGTTGTGCGTAAGGTCGCTATGAGTTGGAACTGACTCAATGGCACCTAACAATAATGTAACAACACAATGGACAGCTTAAAACCTTGAGACTGAGTCCTTGGGTGTGCTTGTTTAGAAGTTCAAGTCTACCCAGAGATGCCTTGGAGGAAAGTCCTGGAGATCTACTTCCAAAAAGTCAGCCATTGAGACTCTATGGAGCACAGTTCCACTCGGCACACTTGGGGTTGTCATGAGTCGGTATCCAGGCAGCAGCAACTGTTTTTGTTTTCTTGTTTTTTACTGTTTTATTGTGAATTATGTGATAGTTTACATGGAATAACATTAGTTTTGTATTCATCCTATCGTATATCATTTCGTTGCCATGATTACAATCCCCTCCGTGCATCATCAACAAACCAAAGGGTAAACCCTGCAAGCCTGCTCCCCCTCCTTGCCCAGTTCATCAGGACACAGCCCCTCTCCCTCTTTGGGTCTAGAGTCCCCAGCCACTCCATCTCTCCATTGGCTCTGCCTCAATATCTAGTGTCACTGTTTCTCTGGGTAGGGTCCTGCACTCCACTCTTCTCCCTTGATGGTCCCAGGTCCCTCTGCTCCTGGACTGCAAAATCAACCACTCCCTTCCTTTGGCTACAAAACGTCTACTTTTACATTTCCAACCCTCGCAGTCACAGCAACTGGTTTTTTAAGATAAGGTTTCACAATCTATTTTTTTCCTCAGCAGAGTTTCTCTCCAGGTTTCAGTTTTAATATCTGTAGACCGAGACACAGGAACCCTTCCGTTTTACTCTCCTGTGAGTCTCAAACCTTGACTTCCGAGGCCCATGTGCCTAGATGCTGTAGGTCCAGGTGCTGCTTACAGAGGGCTTCCCACTATTGAATACAAGAAAATATGGCTGTGTGTGTGTGTGTGTGTGTGTGTGTGAGAGAGAGAGAGAGAGAGAGAGAGAGAGAGAGACAGCCTCGGGGTTTGTCCTAATGGGTCCCGAATTCTGGTGCACTCAGTTTACCTGCTACATATAATAATGTAGTTAAGATTTCCAAGGATCTTTCCTTTGATTCAGTCTGAAAGTGATTGTTTTGGATCCTTTCATTTTAGACCCCTTCCAGTTACCGAGATGTCTTTTCCCCCCTAGACCTTATGAACTTTTAAAGATACTTAAGGAGGTGTACGAGTAAGGACATGCACACACTCAAGATCCTTGTTCAGTGTGTCCTTGGTGCTGGCCTCGCTAGGTTCCTGGGAAGCAATCTCCTGAGGAAGTACCGTAACAAATACACAGCGAATGACATCAAGCTCTGCTAAAATGGACATGCCTGTGCCTTAGTTCTTTGGGCATTTGACATCGCATTTGAACACAGGAGATACAGACTGAAAATAGAAAGTTATCCCCCACTCACAGAGCCTGGGGAAGTCATAAAGATGCTGGGCCAGCCGCTGAGGCCATGTCCTTTCCTGCTGACCTGACTGGCCCTCACTCACTGTTCTGATCACGTGCAGCTCCCTGGGGACCCCATTGTCAGCATGGATGAGCCAGGGGTTCCTTTGGGAAGCCCATCCCTGCGAATGGAAAGGGAGACTCCAAGCGTGGAGTTGGACTTTTGTGTTAATACAACTGTGTTTTGTTTGGGGTTTTGTCTGTTTTCAAATCGCACCACACAGAGAACCCTAAGAAAGTCCCCAGCCTGCAGCAGACAGCCACATCGTTCCTTTTTATTTCTATTAGTCAGAGAAAAAGAAAAAGAAAAAAAGGTGTGTGTGGGAGTGGGGGGGAGGCAGAGAAAGGGAAGAAAGAAAAAGAGCCCCAAGAGTCCCTCCTATGGTCTTCTCATCAGCCACGTGGGCTTACACAATTAAATCTCAATAGCTCCTTCCAGGGCTTTGTGGGGTCCACCACTGACCCCTGAGGAGAATGGCTTTTCCCTCCACGCGACTCTCTCTCCGTCTCTCCCAGGTCGGCTTCTTTCTGCCCGCACCATGTCAGACGGCTCCTGGAGAGGACTGGGTTGTGTTCTTGGTGACAGGGAAATCTTGGACCAGAAGTGAAGCAGTCAGGCTCCTACTGGGAAAAATTGCCATAAAGAATGCAGGGGAAACTGGCCAGGCTCCACTTGCGTTTTATGTGGCTGCAAAGAGAGTTCATCTCAAGTGTAGGTTGGTTTATAGAGGCAGTAAGGAAGTGGTTTTATTTATTTTGCTTTGTCTTTTCCTATTTATGATCCATCAGGGATCGTGTGCATTCCAAATCATTTCCAAAAAAAAAAAGTAATAATAATAAATAAATAACCCTAAATTTGCAGTGGATCTGATAAGGAAATTAAGAGAAAACCCACTGCATTCAGGTGGACTCCAACTTATAAGGACCCTATATAGGTTTCTGAGGCAAGAGCAGAAAGCCTCATTTCTCTCCAGAGGAGTTGCTGGTGGGTTTGAACCTCCAATCTTGCAGTTAGCAGTTCAGTTCTTATCCTATAGTATGTATTTTTCAATCTGAAACTAAAGATTGAATAGGGCTTAGTCCCAGTTAGTGAAGATAAAGAACGCAGGTAAGAAGAAGAGCAAGGGAATTCTCTGGAACTAACTAGAAACTCTTAACCCCCTTCCATCTGTGCCCATATCTGTTCTCTCGCCTCCCACAGCAGCTGGGCCTTTCCTTTATGCATTCTGTCCCCTTCCATGAATCAATGGCTCCCTTCCGCCAGTCACTCTCCAGTTCCACTGCCTCCACAGGGTATTTATTGATTCTGCCCTGTGCAGAATCTTAGCATCGAATATGGTTGTTTTGCTTATCAGGCTTACTCACTAACTAACAGAAAGTCTGCTTTCTTCTTGAAGGCAGGGATGGTGTCTAAGACCCCAACACTAGTTGCCTTCGAGTTGATTCCATTTCATGGCACCCTCATGCATGCCTGAGCAGAACTGGGCTCCACAGCATTGCCAGTGACTGATCACCAGGCCTTTCTTACAAGGCACTTCTGCATGGGCTTGAACCTATAAGCTTTCAGTTAGCAGCTAAGTATGTTAACCATTTGTACCACCCAGGGATTCGTGAGACATTCCTAAAACACCCCTATTTACTACTAGGCCTGATGATAATATGAACTGAAACCAAGTCTCCAGCCAGTTAAGCCTGGCCAACAGCCTCCCTACATCCATTCTACATCAACCATGTTGATGGGGACAGTTCTGCCATTTTGTTTGACAAGCACATATTAATTACATGAATCCCCCTAATGAAAAGAACTCACTTGGTCCTAAATTGTTTTGTGCCTGGAGGAAAAGGAACATGGGATGGGAGCTCATGGATCATGAATGTTCCTTTCAGCTTTGCCATTTATCCATTCGGGTCACTTTGATGCTAGTTCTACATCTGTACAATGGAAATTCACTGACAACCACCCTGCCTTCTTCACCCTGAGAAACTGAGAGGATTGGATATATGCGAAGAGCTCTTTGTAACAGTATAGTGAAAAGCAATTGTGAATCGAGCATCTATGGGAAAAGGCATTGAGCCATTTCTATCAGTATTTAGAAACAGATTTGAGAATTAACAGAGCAAAACTATGGGGGGAAAAAAGAAGAGATACTATTCTTTTTATATAGTTGTTTCAGCCTTGGGTAGCATAAATGTTTTGTTAACCAAAAGGTTGATGGTTCGAGCCCATTAGCAACACTGTGGAAGAAAGGCTTTTGTAAAGATTTTAGCCAAGAAAATCCTATGGAGCACAATTGTACTCTGTTACACGTGGGGTCGCCCATGAGGTAGAGTCAACTCAATGGTAAGCGGTATTCATTTCAAATAACTCCCTGTATGTCTGTCTCTATCACTCTAACTAGCCAGCCATCCACCTACCAATCCATCCATCCATCCATTGCTGTTATGTTGTTGTTAAGTCTTCGAGTCAGTTCCAACCCATAGCCACCCTGTATAAGGTGTCCAAAGAGTGGCTGGTGAGCTTTAATCACCTACCTTGAAGTTCAAGTTGACCTTGCAGTCCAGCTCATTAACCCGTAGTGCCGCATCAGGACTCCTCTTTATTTATCTAGATACCTACCTATCCATCCATCTCTCTCTCCCTCCTTCCCTCCCTCCATCCATCCACCCACTGATCGATCCATGCATCTATGTATGTATCCGAGGTCTTCCTGAAGTTCTAGAGTGGGGACATGCACTGTGGAAGAGGTACAAAGGACATTCGGGAAGGGAATCATTTGGTTCTGAATGTGCAATGGCAGGCAGTCAGTTGTACTGGAGCAGAGAGGATATGCAGCGGTAAGTGTGGACATGAAGGTTAAAACTGTATTAGAGATGTCTTCTATGCCAGATTTGTGGGACCCTGGAAATTTTTCAAGGAAATAAGTGAGATATTAGCACCGTGGGTTCAGGCACTGGACTGTAAAATCGGTTTAAACTGCAAACTTGGCAGTTCAAGCTCACCAGCAATTCCTCGGAAACCCTATACAGAGTCACTATGAGTTGGAACTGACTTGATGGCACTTAACAACAACAAGAAGGGAGTTTGGAGTCCTGGTGTGGCACTGTGGGTTAATGCGCTGGACTCCAAAGTCAGTTTGGACTGCAAGCTCAACAGTTCAAACTCACCAGCCACTCCTATAAAGGGTCGCTATGGGTCAGAACCAATTTGACAGCACTTAACAACAACAAAGGAGTTTAGCACGGCAAATGTAGTGTACTGGGAAGGAAGGTGTTGGAGACAGAGCAACCTGTGAGAAGATGAATGTGATAGCCCAGGAGGGCCGTGGACTAGGCTGTAGTTGTTGTTGTTGTTGTTAAGTGCCGTCGAGTCGGTTTCGACCCATAGCGACCCTGTACAGGGTTTCCGAGGGTGTAAATCCTTACGGGAGTAGA
>NW_006408742.1:2607838-2608997 GCF_000296735.1 Chrysochloris asiatica
TGTTTTGGAAGAAGTGCAGCCAGAGCTCTCCTTAGAGGTCAAGATGGCCAAACTTCGTCTCTCATACTTTGGACATATTGTCAGGAGGGAGCAGTCACTGGAGAAGGATATCATGTTTGGTAAGGTGGAGGGTCAGAGAAAAAGAGGAAGACCCCCAACAAGATGGATTGACCAAGTGGCAGCATTGATGGACTCAAGTGTGGTTGGCCCAGGATCGGGCAATGTTTCGTTCTGCTGTGCATAAGGTCACTATGGGTTGGTACGGACTCAAAGGCACCTAATAACAACAACAACATATTTACCCCTTACCCTTAGCCCAGATCTGGAGTTTTGGAATTATTGTTAATATTTTATAAATGAAAACAAACAAAAACAACACTCATACCTGTTAAATATCCTGTTAGTGATGGAGTAAAAATTTGACCCAAGTCTGCTGTGATTCTTTGGACCACTACATACTGTGCTCAAGGAGCTACCTGAGTCAGAAATGGAAGTCCCACAGGGGCAGTTCTGGGTTTTATTGGACTCCTGATACTGTCATTTAGCCAAGATGGCTTTTTCTTCATTGCCAGATTGTTGTTGTTGTTAAATACCATAGAGTCGGTCCCCACTTATAGCGACCCGGTTTAGGGTTTCTGAAGAAACACTGGTGAGTTTGAACCACCAACCTTGAGGTTCAAACTGACCTTATGGTTAAGTACTTATAGTTCACCGAAAACATATCTTCATGCTACCTCTCTGTTCATCCTGTTTCTTCAGTCATTGAGGAAAACAAACCCTCTCATCTATACATATAGTACCAGTACCTGTGTAAGATGCCATTGGGTCATGGACTCCTGGTATTAGAATGTGTATCAGAATAGAATTGTGTTTTATAGCATTTTCAGGGCGAATATTTTGGAAGCAGATCATCAGTTCTTTCTTCTACATTAAGATCAGATAACGTTGATTTCAGTACAAAGAATTAAATTCCCAGGGATAAAGCAAATGGCTTTTCATAACTGTTGAGTCTGGGTGAAGAGTATACGACAATTCTTATCGGTAATTTTTTGGTATAACTTTGGAATTATAAGTATGCTTTGTGTAACGTCCACGGTATGTTCTGTGATTTGGACATTGCTCTCCTTAGAGGAACACCATATTAAACCCTTATAGGACC
>NW_006408742.1:2609144-2614764 GCF_000296735.1 Chrysochloris asiatica
AGCCTCATCTTTCTTCCGCGGAGCGGCTGGTAGTTTCGAACTGCTGACCTTAAGGTTCGCAGCCCAATTCGTAACCACTACGCTACCAGAGCTCCAGCCTGGAAAAGGTTGAGTCAGACCAACACTGTGGGGAACGAGTCTCCAGGGGACTGGATAGGATGAGAAAGAGCAGTCTGCATGACACTAAGAGTTGGTCAAGTCCCCTTGTCCTTGTTGCAGAGCAGCCCTATCGCAGCACACAGTACTGTGATTATCTGTGTCTCATCCTCTTTCCACACTGGACCATACACTCCTTGAGGCAGGTATCATGGCAACCTTATATCCCCATCATCTGGCCTGTGGAAGGTGTTCATAAGTATATGTGATGAATGAATGAGAGTAACTCAGATTCACACAGTGCCTTCAAAAGATCCTGTGAGTGAAAGCTAAGATTCCTTTTTAGAAGGGAGCCAAATTTTGAATAGCATCATCCCTTGGCTCTTCCCCCAACTCAGGAATGATACAGTCCTGGGAGACGTCCTGGCTTGCCTAGGTTTTGCTGTGTCTATTCTCATCTAACACAGGTTCAATGGAAAGGCTAAATCAGGTCTGCATTCCAATCTTGCCCCTCACTGATAGACCTTGGGAATGGATACTACACACATCCTCTCAACTAACTCCACTCCATCTTTATGGCAATTTTGTGAAGAAGAAAGAAAAGAAGATAATCCCAGTTGTCAGAGGTAGGAACTAAGGCTCAGAAAAGTTCAGGAAGTTGTCCTGAACCTAAACGCCTGGCTGCAAGCAACTCAGGGTAGGGTTGTGTTGTGTTCACTATGGTATCCCCCATACTTTGCTGACACTGAAATCTTGAATATTTGTTGAAAGAATGAATGAATGAAACAAGATTATTCTGATTCCTCTTGAGCTTCTGTTGTGTCATCTGAAACATGGAAATATGAATCTTAGTGTAAGGAAAAATTGGGTCCTGGCAATGCGCTTGGCACAGAGTAAGCTGTCTTCCTTCCAGAATTTTCCAAATCCCACAGTGCAGACAATGCTTGCAGACAACTTCTTGGCAAGGTTCTGGCTTTCAGAGCTCAGCTCACTTCCCATCAGGGCTCATTTGTGGGCCAGATCTGATACTTAAAACTGGCAACATCACCTGCCACCAGGTAAACAAGCAAACTCCCCTTAAGAAGCTGAACAAGCTCCCTTTATTTGAATGCATCTGAAACCTGCTCACCACTCCCGGCCACCACCCCCATCCCACCACACCTCCCCACTCAACCCCCTCCCAACACCCCAGGCCTTTGTTAAGGAACTCAGAGGAAGTGAAAGGTTAACTGAAAGGGGGGATGTCTTTGTTGCCAGAGTAAGTCAGTGGTGGGGTTGGGGTCTAGGCCACCGCAGCTCAAGTCTCAGCTGCTGAGACTACACAGTACAGGCCTTGTTCTTTCATGAAAGCTCTAGTCCCAGTTTTGTTCCAGGGCTCTGGAGACTTCAGCAGGGCCTTTGTGGCCAAAGAAACTTCCTGGACAATAGGGCCACCCTCCTCCAAAGTGGTTGCTCCGCCCTAGAGGGAGAATGGGTTCACAAACTGCCCAATACTTGTGGATGTGGAAAGTTCCATAAGGGCCTAGAAGAAACTGAAGGAAAAAAGAGAGGACTCCGGCCTCTGCTGTGTCAGCCCCTGTCTTGGCTGAGTCATGGACAGGTGGGGAGACTGCCTCCAATGGTCACCTGGAGGTACCAACATCAGCCACATGCATATGGGAACAATAGGGGAGCCCTGGGCAGAAGCTGACTTGCTCTGCCTGGTACAGCTAGTGGCTCCACTTAGTACAGACTTCATTTTATGACCCAAACCAGACAGTCCAATGCATAGAGAGATGGCATTTATTGAATAATTATCAAATATCAGATGCTATGAGAATTATTTAAATAATAATTAGCACAGAACATTAGCAACAAAAGTTTTACTAAATACTTACTACATCCCAGGCATTGTGTTAAGTACATGTATTATTTTAACCCATCTTCATCCTCATTTTACAGATGAGAACTTATCTGAGGCCCCACAGTTGGTGAGTGGTGAAGCGGGGATTTGAATTTGGGATACCTGGCAACATAGAAGTTTATGTTTTTTCTTTACTGAGGCATAATTGACATAAAATATACTGAACATACGGAAAGGATATAATTGATAAGTTTCAACGTTTATATACACCTATGAAGTCATCACAGTCAAGATAATGAACATATTCATCACCCCAAACATTTCTTCTCATCCCTTTGCAATACTTCCCTCTTGTCTCCAGACATCCACAGATCTGCTACCGCTACATATTATTTGCAAATCCTAGGTGGAATCACATCATGTACTCCATTTAAAAGATCTGACTACTTTCTTTACAGTCTAATCATTTTGAGATTCATCCATGATGTTGCATGGGTCTGTTCCTTTTGATTGCAGAGTGTTCCATTGTCTGGCTATATCATGGCTTGTTTATACCTTTGTTGGTGGTCATTTTGGTTGTGTCTAGTTTGGGGTTATTACAAGTAAAGCGGATATGAATATTTTTATGCAACCTCTGATTGGATACATGCTTTCATTTTTCTTGGGTAAATATGTAAGTATGGAATGGATGGATCATATGCTAGGTATATGTTAAACTTTTAAAAACTGACTGTTTTCTAAAGTAGCTGTATAATTTTACACTCCTACTGGAATCCTGGTATAGCCCTGCAGGGTAATGTGCTGGACTGCAATGTTAGTTTGAACTACAAGGCCAGCCATTCAAACCCACCAGCTGCTCCTTTGAAAACCCTATATAGTTTCACTATGGGTCAGAACCAACTTGATGGCACTTAACAACAACAACAGCAGAGTCTGGAGTCCTGGTGTGGTGCTGTAAGATTAAACACAAGACCACAAGATTGGTTTGAACTGCAAGGTGGGCAGTCCAAACTTACCAGCTACTCCCCAGAAACCCTATACTAGATCTCTATGAGTCAGAACTTACTTAATAACAACATCAAAGTACTGGTGTAGCATGTAGGATAAGCACTGGACTGCTAGTTCAAACCCACCAGCCGCTCCTCTGAAATGCTATATAGCATCTCTATTAGTTGGAACTGACTCAACGGCACTTTACAACAATAAAAACATATGTGACGTCCAGTGGCTCTGCATCCTTGCCAACACATGGTATGGTCAGTCTTTTTCATTTGAGCTAATTTTGGAACTTTCAAACCAAGATAGACTAGAAAGAAAGGCCTGGCAATCTATTTCTGATAAAAAAATTTTTTTAAATCAGCCAAGGAAAACCCCCTAGATCACAACACTAGGATCCCATTGTGCATGAGGTCACCATGGATCCAGGGCCACCTTAACGACAGCTAATAACAGCAGCAGCAGCAGCAATTACAACAACATGTATGTAATAGTATCTAACCTTTTCATGTGCTCACGAGAGTAACTCAAAAAGCTTTGTTACTAGAGTTCTAGCTAAAACATGCATAGATTTCTTCCAAACAAAACATGTTTAAACAGATTCTCTCATTAATACACTTGTCTTTGTCTGCTTAGGGTGCCTTCAAAACACAAAAAGCTCCAATCAAAATGGTGGCTTCTGAGCGGATCTGCTAGGGCAGTTCAACCCAAGGCAGAGAGGTCGGCTTAGAAGGTTATGGCAACTACGTCTTGGGATCCCAGAGGTCATCTTGATAGATTTTCTCATAGGACATAGGATGACCACATGGGCTTGTTATGAAGATTTTTTTAAATTTGAAACTGCCTAGGTGAAAAATCCAGGAAAGTTGCCCCAAGGAATGTATTTCAATCATAACAAAGCACCTGCTCATTTTTCAAGGGTAGCAAATGCTATCCTACAAGAACTACATTGGGAAAACTTAACCCACTCACCTTACAGCCTTGCTATTACCGCTCCTGACTTGGTTGTGTTCACCAAACTCAAATAATACTGAAAAAACACCATTTGAAGCCCTCAAGGATGCCAAAACTGCTGTTTTGACATGGCATAAATCCAAGCGCACAGAATCCTTCAGGGAAGGGTTAGAGAGGTAGAAACACCACTTTTGGCAGTGTAGAGAAACATTGGCTTCACATTCTCATATTTTTGTTGAATGAAGGTGCCTGTGATTTTCTAGCAATATTTTTTGCCTTACCTATGTATGTGTTGCAAGATATGGATTGAAGTTCTTTATTTTTTGCATATGGATGTCTAACTGGCTCAACATCATTTGTGGGAAAGACTGTCTTTTCTCTGCTGAACTGTTTTTGCACTTTTGGCAAAACTCAGCTGTCCATCTATATATGAGTCTATTTCAGTACTCTCTATAATGTTCCATTCATCTATTTGGGTCTCTGCACCAACATCATCTACTGCATCTATTGGCTTGATTCTTCTAGTTTCATGATAAATCTTCATATCAGGTAGTTTTAGTCTTGTTCTAGTTTTTTCTTTTTCAAAGTTTTTTGGTTATTCTATATCTTATGCATTGCCATAGCCTTTTTAGAATTAATCAATTTCTATTTAGGAAATTGTATAGGTTTTAATGAAGTTTATATTCTTAATTATGTGCTATCATATTTAACCTTTTAAGACACTACAACAAGATGATGGACCAGGTCGACATGCAGTGAGGAGATCCGTCACCAACAACACAGAATACTGGACCACGCAGGCTTAGGGGATGGTGCTGGAACTCTGAACCACATATAAAGGAATATTTAGAAGCTTGGAAGGCTTACAGTTAGGGGAATTTGTAGCAGAATCAAGAAATCCATTGCTTTTTAATTCAAGATGCTCAGCTGCACCCAGAGCCTCCATCTTGGGAGATACCAAGCGGGGGAAGAATCTGAACAGCCATAAATGCCTGCCAGAACCACGGAGATACAGGTGTGGACATTCTTTTATTTTGGTATCTATTCATTGGTCTCTCGCTGTCTGCGCATCTCCATTCTGGTGACTACCAGGGATATGTTCTTTTTGACAATCTATGCAACACCATTCCTCTTCATTTTGTCATTCCTGGCATAGTAAACCATGTAGTTGTCAGATTCAAAATGGCCAATACCAGTCCATTTCAGCTCACTAATGCCTAAGATATCAGTTTATGCATTCCATTTTATTTTTGACAACTTCCAATTTTCCCAGATTCACACTTCGTACATTCCATGTTCCAATTTCCAATGGATGTTTGCAGCTGTTTCTCTTCATTTATGGGCTTTACTCCATTCACATAATCACGGTCAACTCTATTTTGAGGACGGCTCTTCCCCAGTTGAATTTTGAGTGCCTTCCAACTTGAGGGGCTCATTTTCTGGCACTATATCTGACAGTGTTTCTCGGCTATTCATAAGGTTTTCAGTGACTAAATATTGGGAAGTAGTTCATCACTCTTTCTTCCTAGTCTGTCTTTGTCTGGAAACTCACCTGAAACCTGTCCATCATGGGTCACCCTGCTGGTATTTAAAATACTGGTGGCATACCCCTCAGAATCACAGCAACTCACAGACCACCACAGTACATGAGAGCCAAAATATGACCTTGAATATATCCCACCTGAATTTAGAGATCATCTGAAGAACAGATTTGATACATTAAACACTAAA
>NW_006408742.1:2617929-2669663 GCF_000296735.1 Chrysochloris asiatica
AACAAGTCCTTACAGCAAGGATCATTCCCACCCCTTCCACACACAGAGTAGACAGGGATGGGCAACTTGGACATTGGCTACCCAAAATGGGGGGTCTACAAAGGCAAGAAGTGGCTGGCTTACAAGCTTTCAAGAGAGAACCTAGATCCAGAGGGTGTGAAGGAAGGTAGAATCTCCACTGAGTAGTATACAATCTGTCTAGGTGGGGCTGATGAAATGAGATGCAGATAGGTCTCTTGTGATGCAATAGTGAATAATTGTTATTAGGACTGCTTGTGAGGGTTGGAAATGTAAAGGTAGATGTTTTATAGCAAGGAGGGGAGTGATTAACTCCCTAGGATGGTCCCTAGGACCATCAACAGAGAAGATCAGAGAGCAGGACCCTACCCAGAGAAGCAGTGATGTCTGAGATGGAGGCAGAGACTATGATGTGGAGAGATGGAGCAGCTGGGGACTTTAGACACAGAGAGGGAGAGGGGTTGTGTGCTGATGACTGGGCGGCAGGCTTGCAGGGTATACCCTTTGGTTGGTTGATGATGCATGGAAGGGATTGTAACCATGGCAATGAAATGATATACGATAGGATGAATGTAAAACGGATGTTCTCCCATGTAAACTATCACATAATTCACAATAAAACATTAAAAAAAAAAAAAACCTTATAGGACATCACTTCTATTTGTCCTTACTGCTGCTCCCAGTTGTTGGAGCTTGTGGCAAAAGCCAGAGGACTAGCAGTGACAACAGGTGGTGGACGTGAAGTAAGAAGAAGCAAGTGGGGAGGAAGTGGGGTGTGCCTAACCTTGCTTGCTTTTTATCCCACCTGACTGCCCAACAAAACCCAGAAGCCTGCAACCTGACCTTTGTACTCTGCCTCTTACCCATGGTCCAGTGCTGCAAGAGTTTGGAGTCTTAATACTATGGGTGTTGGGGGTGCAACCATCTAAGATGCAACTATTATCTCTCCTTGTCCACAGGTAAAAAGAATGAAAAAGTCAAAGATGCATAGAAACAATCCAATAGACTAATGGAACACAAAAACATCAGTCACCATGACCCTGAAACAAGAACTAGATGGTGCCTGGCTCTGAAAGAGATAATTTTAGATGGTTCTGGATAGAGCAGGAGAAAATGATGGAACAAAACTCAAAATCATAAAAGTCTAGGCTTATGAATCAGATAGAGATCGATAGAACCCCTGAGACTATGGAGTTACTCACCCTTAAGGTCTGGAAATGAACTCACCCCCTGGCTCAATTTTCAGCCAAACAATAGCCAGGTCTAGCAGAAGACAAATAACACTAGGGAGGTATATACACCTTAGAATAAGCAACCATTTGAGATCAAAGGGGAAGAAAGGGGAATGGAAGCAGGGAACACAAGGAGGAGAGGAAGTGGGATAAGTGCTCTTCCATGATGGGGATTGCAATCAATGTCATGAAACAAAATATGTATGAATTGTTGAATGGAAACGGATCTGCTCTGCAGACCCTCTCCCAATTCACAACAAAAAGTAAAAAAAACAAAACAAAAAACCCCAGAAAACTACATATACATTATGGGGAAATAGAAAATAAAAGGAGAACTGTTTTCCCTTTAAGCAAACAAACAAACAAAATAACTAAGGGACCACAGAAATGTGCAGTCAGATGTTTTCCGAATGGATGTTAGGCAATGTATACCTGTATTTCAAGAGTAAAATTTCAAGATATAATATTTGTAATTATGTTTAAGCAATAAATGTTGTTTATAAAAATGTCTTACATCTATTTTCTTAAGGTCTTATAACAACAGTAACAGTAACAACAACAACAAACACTTCCATCAAGTTTATTCTCATAGTGACCCTATAGGATAGAGTAGAATTGCCCTATAAGATTTGCAAGACTTCACATCTTATCAATGCAGACTGCTACATCTTTCTCCCACATAAGGTTTTATCCCTATAACAGAGTAGAACTGCTCCTTTGGCCTTCTGAGACGGCAAATCTTTATAGAAGCAGACAGTCTCACATTTCTCCAAAGGAGTTAGTTGTTGGTGGGTTTGAACCGCCAACCTTGGGGTTAGTACCCAGTGCTGAACCCACTAAGTCACCAGGAATCATTATAAGGTCTTACAGAAGCTTGCTTTTCTATCTTTTGATGAGTGACAGGGCTGTTCTCTGGAAAAGTAATTAATGAACATGAAATAATCTTTTTTAAAAATCAATTCTGATTGTGTTAACTTTCCTGCTCAAAACCCTTTAATGGCTTCAGAATAAAAATCCAGTCTCCTTACTTTGTCAGACTATGACCCAAATCTGAAACTTCTATTTCATCCTCCAGTCTTCTTACTTTTCTTTAACAAAGACACCGACTTGACTCAAATCACACCGTGCCACTCTGTAACCCAGCTCCCTCTGTGTGACATTTATTGAGCACTTGCCAGGCATTTTCACTATAAACTTTCTCAGCCAATACTACAGTTACGGAGCCCTGGTGGCATAGTGAGTTACGAGTTGGCATCAAGGTCGGCAGTTCAAGTCTACCAGATGCTTTGCTGGGAGGGGGGGAAGATGAAACATTCTGTTCCCATATAGATTTACAGCTTCAGGACACCTACACAGGGTCACTGTGAGTTGGAACTGAATCCGCAGCACACCACCACCATCACAGTTAAGTAAAGGTTTATTCTGCCAAGGGATCTCTTGGTGGTGCAAACAGTTAAGCATAACTGCTAACTGAAAGGTTGACGATTGGAGCACCCAGAGACATGTTAGCTTGAGAGACTACTTTTGAAAAATCAGCCACTGAAAACCCTCCAGAGGCAGATTCTAATCTGACACACATGGGATCATTATGAATTGGAGTTGACAGGAGGGCAACTGATTATCATGGCCAACATGAACTATCATTGACTTGTGTTTGTCCTTCACCTCAGTTCACATGTCACCTCCTCGCCTGCTCTTGTCCCCCTTGTTCTCTCACAAGTCTCTATTACTGTTTTCAGACCCCTGACTCTAAAGTTACTTCTTGCCTAGGATTCATTATCATTTCTCTCTTCCTTTATGTTTGAGTTATATCTATCAAACTGTGTGAGCTAAGCTAAAGGTGCACATTTTTGTTCATCTCTGTCTCACCCCCTACAGGCCCCGGACCAGGGTGAGACTGGAACAATGCAGCCAGAGAGGGGGAGTGTCTGGGGGTGCCCGGAACCACAAGCACACACAAGCACTGAGAACCAGCCTCTGCCCAGACAGGCTACCAGCATCCGCAGCACTGGGGCCATGAGATCTGGAGGGTTCACTTGCACCATGTCTTGGGGGGAAGGGAAGCAAAGACCTAGGGACAAGGGACGTGACAAAGTTACCACGGGGACTTTAGGGCACTTAGGTCTTCACGAAGTGGGTGACTGGATGTGGGAGGATGGGGAGGGAACCATCTGCCAAGTCCTTTCTTCTCTTTGGTGAAGCTTCTAAACATCCTAGTCATTGCACATCCAGCATGTGTCCTTGGGTCAGAGGTTGAAACAAGCTAGAAGCTATTCTCTGGTATTACCTGAGGTGAGGCTGCGCACTGGTGCAGAGACTATGCGTGGTGGGGGTGGGCTGTAGGAAGTAGAAGAAATGGCTCCGAATTTGGCATCAGCAAACCATCTCATTGGCCACCAAAGAAAGAGACGATGACGATACTCAAGCACGGAGTGACTATGGCCATTGAATGAGGTGGAGTCTGTAGAGGGTTGGTGCCACATCTTGGGGAGGTGGCAGGGGTTGGTGTCAAGACCTCAAGCAACTGCTCTCTCATTTGGGGGCCTCAGGAGATGGTAGTTGCTTATACTATAGCTTTTTGCCCCTCTGTGTGGTGCTATAGGATAAGCACTGGACTGCTAACCACAAGGTCAGCAGTTCAAATCCACCAGTTGCTCCTCAGAAAACCATACAGGGTCTCTATGAGTTGGAATCAACGCAATGGCATTTAACAACAAAAACTACACAAAGACAATTCCTTTAGGAAAAGAAAAGGCAGAGAGATGTCAGGCTACAAAATGTACTGGGAATTTCCTCAGCCCCTGTCTCTATATCAACTGTATGGTTTTATAACAGGAGTAGGAACCATATTCAGCCCTGGAACACCTCAGGTGTGAAGGAAATCCTGGCTGGTGGGATGATGGTATGGAGGGAGGATACCAAGCGAGGGAGAGGGGACAGAGCCACCTCTTGTTAGCAACATCCTCCTGACCACGTGTTTTGATGGACTCTGAGGGATGGAGTTTCAGTCTCATGAACTCTAGACTTCTGGACCCATGGATATTGAGGTCACCCACTCATCCCCTGGGGCCCAGCCAGCCTCCAGGTGGCCCTGTCAAAGAAGTCTCCCTACCTGCCCTCAGCCCACCAGGTCAACAGACTCAAGATGGCCAACCACACCAGTGTCCCCTCACTTTTTGAGCGGACCTATCGCCAGTACGACAAGTTATGGAAACGGGAGGCCTTCTTGGAGCAGTTATGCAAGGAGGACATCTTCAAGGAGAACTTTGAGGAACTGGATACATCCAGGGAAGTTGTACAGGAACTCATCGATGAGTACCATGCGGACAGACTACATCTCCTGGGGCACCTAGGAGCCGGGACTTCCCTGGACAGGGACCCTGGTCAGCCTTACTAGTTGACCCAGACCCTGCTTGACTGACTGTACCCTCAGAGCACAGATCAGGGATGTCTCACAACACTACCTCTCTCTCTGTCTCTCATATGCTCTGGTGGTCTTGAGACACATTTCCTTTTCCTCTTAGGAGACATTTTAATAAAGCACTAGTTATAAATCAAGTCACTGGTCTCATTGGAGGCTTTGGAACTCCTTTCTCCCTCACTTCCAGCACCTTCGGCTCTGTGCAGACAGCCTCCCCTAGCTTTTGCTCCTCCTGTCTAGTTATGAAGAACACAGGAGAGATTGACCCATCTGAGAAAGTTCTTTCTTAGGTAAAGAAAAGCCCACAGATAGCACCACACCCAGGCTCCTCCACCCTTCTCTCTGTCCCAGCTCAGCATTCATGCTCCCATATTAGAGTACCCTCGTGATCATCACAGCAGTAGGTCTGAGGCCCCCACTCCTGCCTGCCACTGGGCCAATGGGCAGCCCAAGCACACTTCAGCTTCTTGAAGGTGGGGCAGAGCTGGAGAGACAATCCAGGAGAGACACTGTATGGACAGCTGAGTACTAAGAAAATTAAGTCAGGAAACTTGTAAGGCAAATGGGGCCCACAGCTAAGGTGCCATCATTCTATTTTCAGAAGGTCTAGCAATTTAAAACTCCATTCCCTTTCACTTTGTGGAAGACGGCAGGGAAGCAGTAACTACACAGAGGTCTGTGGTTTGGTATCAAAATGGAAAAGCTTGTTGTCCTTGGACTGTGGCCAGATGTAGGGCCCTACTAGGCTCCTATACAACCAAAAAGTGAGAGTAATCGTTAATGTGGGCATGCATACACCGTCATTATTTTGTTTAATCCTCATGACAACGCTATGAAGTAGGATTCATAGTAATCCTATGCTGTAAACAAAGACACAAGTCAAGAGTGGTCAGTTTACCAGATCACTCAGCAGGTGCTGCCTTTTTTATTTTGCTGGAAAAGTGTATTTATTCTATAACTGTGAACTCTATAGTGAATTATTAAAGGATTAACATGAAGCTGATGGCCTGGTAACAATTAGGAGACAAAAACTTTTTGCATTACTTTCAAAATCTCAGCATCATTTCTTATTTGCTTGAAGAACTATACACCTCAATATTTCCTTTCATCTTCATTCATATGTCTTTTATATTTGGTTGTTTTCCACACTTGCTTTAACAAGAACTTGATAATATAACAAATTGGTTTAATTTCTGCATAAAAATTTCCACATAGGTTTGTTGCATTTTTTAGCTAGAATTCTCCCAAGTTCTGTGGAACCAGTTTTCTTGCTGTATATATCTTGGTTGTCAAACAGGACACTTAGCAAAAGAAAGGAAGTTAATAAATCAATACCTGTGTATCTGTAATCTTTAAAATATAAGATATTTGTTAGATATTATAAAGATGAAGGTATAAAAAGTAAAAAGAACAGTAGACTAGGTATTCTGTAGATCATAAGCCTAGCTGACCTTGATAGATCTTCCAATTAAGTGACATCTAAGATTTCCATTCATTCTCATTCTAGCTCACTGTGTTCCTTCCATTGGCCTTCATTCCATCCTTTGATGATTCAGAGCTGTTTCCTTTGGAATTTGAGAAAACTGGTTTTCTAAAATTCATCTTTTAAGTCAAACAATAGTCTAGATTAATTAGTAAAAAAGAACATTTTTACCTTGAGCATTGTACTCTTGAAGAATTATCTGTATACAGAGAGGGTCAGATTACTCAATAATCGAGGTAAGCACAGACTTACTTACTTGTTTCACATGGGTTTCACCACATCTGTGCTCAGAGGAAAATAGCCTCTTTTTATTAAACCTTAAACAGGACGAAGACAGAACAAACATCATCATCTTGGACAAGGGAAACTGTCAGCATGCACAGTCCAGAGTCCGAAAGAGTCTACTGATTCTCAGCCTTGATGCCCATTATAGAAACGGAGATCAAAGGAAACCATCACAGGATCATGACTGGTGGCAGGCCAATCCATCACAGTTTCAGGCAGGACAACAGATTCATTAAGAGGACCATGATTAGGATATACACACAGTTGCAGGTGAAAATAGGTTACAGGATTGGTTCTGGGCTTGGACCACCTGACTGTGTTGTGGTTGGGTATGATTCATGATCATGTGGCCCTGAGTAATAGCCACAAGGTTTACCAACACCTCACAACCTTTAACTTAAATTAGATAACAAGGGTTTGATAGGTTACTTTCGGTAAATGCCCGGGCAAGTTCCCTGGTTCTTTGTGTGAGCATCTTTCTGCATTCTAGTTGATCTAATTTCCATCACACTGTTCCTGAGGGCAAACTGCCTCTCCCTACACTTGCCTTAGACTTGTCTAAGCATAGACAGATTGCTGGTTTAATGGTCAGCAAGCACTGGGGATAAGCACTGAACTGTTAACCACAAGGTCAGTGGTTCAAACCCACCAGCTGCTACTAGGAAACCCTATACAGAGTCACTGTGAATCAGAACCAATTAGAGGCACTTAACAACAACAGAAAGCATTGGGGAAGTAGCAACTCAAAGGGCATCTGAATTTATATCAAGACTCAAAATGGAGTTGAGGGCTCCTGCTGTAGACTGTAGCCTTCCACAAACCAAGTGTTTCAGAATTTAAGATCTAATGCACATCCATATGTGAAGCAATTCACTACACATTAGTAAGTAAGCACAAGTCTTACTTACTGGTTACTCTGACCTTGTCAGTGATTGTAAATTTGAAAAGAAAAGCTAAATTCCCTAAAAATTAGTAAGTCCAAGCTGACCTTGCTGATTGAGTAATCCAACAATGACAATGGAAACCACAAAAGTCCAACGCAGTATGTTGTAAGGCAAATCAATAATAATTTTAAATATTATTTCAGACAATGCTGTATGAAATCCTTTCTAACCACTCATTGGTTTTATCAGTTCTGTTCCAGTGCCTTTCCATGGCAGTGTATAATTATTCATATATATATATATATATACATAATCAATAATAAGATGGGTGTAACATCTTGGGAAATTCTTCTTTGGAATTTCTTTACTCTAGGGAATGTTTTTGACTCCCCAGTCAGAATGTTATTCCAGTTTGCAAGTTGTATATTTAATAAACATCAGTCAGTTTTTATTATTGTTTAATATGACTTCTGCTTTAACAGCTCATTGATGTACCCCTGCCCTGGTCAGGCCTATACACTGGCCAGAAAGTAAGGCTGTCTAGTGAAGCCAGGAACTGTATGTGAGAACTGGAAGTTCACTAAGAGACATAAAGATCAACCTCATTATTTGCAAAGCGGGGAAAGGGCTTGCCTGACTGAGCTTGTAACCCTGCCCTGCAGGACAAATTCACATTACATTGACTTAAGAAACCAAGGCAAAGTTTCACAATCATGGAGCTTAAAACAGGAGAAGCTAATCTGTATTAGAAACTAGGAGAGTAGTTTCCCTTGCAGGATGTAATGACTGGGACAGGGGACACGTGGGCATTTGAGGTGTTGGTAGTGCGTGTGGCCAATGTGTGAAAATTCATCAGATGGCACTGTAGGATAAGCACAGGACTGCTAACCACAAGGTCAGAGGTTTAAACCCACCAGCCTCTCCTTGGAAACCCTATATAGGGTCTCTATGAGTCAGAACCGATTCGATGGCACTTAGCAACACACGTGTGCATTATATTTTAATTAAAATGTATTTTTAAATGAACCAAAAGGATAAAAAAATTTTTTAAAAGAAATCATGTGACGGAGACACCCACAGTTCATCAGCCCTCTGGGCTTTTAGGAGTGCATGGTGCATCTCACACCCTCCTGGGCTGTAACCATGGGAGGAGGGGAATGTTTGGGAGGGCAAACACAAGGACTTCCAAGCACATCGTTCTCTCTGTGTACTCAGGGTGTTAGGCTAGCCTCTGCCGAGCTGCACTTCATGGTAACAAAGACAACAATGCTGCCATCTCGTAACTGTCAACAGCATCACAGTGTTCAAGTCTTTGGCCCAATATTTGCGGAGCCGCGTGAGCCACGTCTACTTTGCAACATTGACTTAGATTCATCACTGACCAGAAAAACCTGAATGCCCAGACCTGCTGGCTCACGCATCACAGTATTTAGAAAGTGCCCCGGCCTTAGGCAGACTGTGTGAGGCCTTCAAAAACCAAGTTTGCTTGATTGTATGGCTATTATCTTCACAATATGAGGGGCACTTGACAGCTATTTGAAAGATTGGAGATTCGAGTCCACCACCAGGATCTTGGAAGACAGGACTGGTGATCTACTGCCAAAAATCCAGCCTTCTGGAGCACCATTCTGCTGAGACACATATGGAGTTGCCATGAGTCAGAATGAACTCCATGGCAACTGATTTTAAATGTACTCTATAAATCCAACCTGCAAGATTTGGAAAGAAGGGAGTTGGGGAAAATGAGATGTTGTGTTCACATTCTTGAACTGAAGTTTACAGGAAAGGGAAATTAGCATTTCCTCGTGAAGAAAGTTGTTGTTTTTTTCTTTTAATGGTGAAATGGATTAAACCCTATAAATGCCAAATACACTTAGCCTCCAATTCAGGGCTTCTCCCAGTGATTTCTGAGGAAGACGCTTTTCCATTAACAAATACAAGAGAGATAGTTTCCAGAAACTCGTGTTGCCAGGGGAAGTCCATGCACCCGCTTTGTGGGATCCAAGACCCTGCACCCAGCCATGACCTGTGACCTCCTCACTCCCAGCCTTTCTGTCAGCTGGAGAAAGCCAGGGGCCAGTCTGCGTCAGCTGGACAAACGCGGGTCTGGAAACACTGCCTGGGCCCCTGCTTTTTATGCAGGGCTGACCCCTCCCTGCAGGTGCCCACTGCCCAGGGCAAGCCTTGTTCCCTGTCAGGTGGAAGGGATCCTAGACACCCCTGTTTTCTGAGAGTGTTTTTCTTTTCCTGTTTCATCAGAAGAACTTTTATGAGATTCTCTGCCCTGCCCTCTCTCTGCCTCCAGGGCCCAAACACTCAGTGAGGCCTCCACTAACCATTAATTTAGCCAATTTCCTGGGCTACACCGTCCCCTGGGGACCCTACTTTGGTGGGCAGCAGCGGAACAAGACTCCCTGCTGTTCCCCTTCCCTTTTAATTACACGGGGACAAGCTTCCTTGGGTTGACTCTGGGAGACAAGCTCCAGGCTAGCCTGACTGCCCTCCACAAAACAATGCACACATGTTCCAAGAGAATTCTCTCCTCGCTTAATCCGGGCTGGGAAGAAAGGGGCTTTTCTTCTTCTTGTCAAAGGGGGTCTTCGATTATAAGATACCATTTTGTGTCTCAAGTCATGTCACGAGACTTCTGCCTCGGCCGCACTGCCTGCTCTTTAGAAATGAAAGACACAGCCCTTGCCTCACCTCAGGACAAGTGCCCCCCCGCCCCCCACCCCCGCTGCCCTCCTAAGACAATAAAAGGAGGTTGGGAGCCAAGGGAAGAGGGAAAAGCTCCCAGCTCCCACTGTTTCTTTCTCATCCTGGCAATCTCGCCTTTCTGGACTATTTGCCCAAAGGATGAGTAGGGAGGGCTGAGCCTCACCTGCTGATCTTCAAGGGTTATGAATAGTCTTCTAATCCCCTGGAAAGAACAGCCCTTTCATTACACAGGCAGATTCTGTCCTGGCGGCCTGGGCTGCTCCTACCTCCTCCTGCCCACTGGGCTTGTCTCCTCTCTGCTTTCTTGCTCCTCACGCTCTGGGTCCCTGCTGGCTTCTTATGTCTTCGCAGAGGTTAGATGGATAACCAGATTGTCACAGGCATCACTATGCTGTTCTCATCGCTGACCCACATCTCTACTGTGGACTAATTAAAGATATAACCATAAAGAAATTGCATAAATACAAATTGATGCCTAGAAAGAAGCTGGATTCATTACCCAGAGGAGACCTTACTATATCACTGGCAGCTGCATACACTTTGTCCCGCTCCCCAATTTATGCTGGAATCCTACCCTCCCTATACCCTTGGAGGAGTCCCTATGTGGTACAAATAGTTAAACACATGACTACTAGAAGAGAGACTGTCAGTTTGAGCCCACCTGTTGTTAAGTGCCATCTAGTCCATTCCGACCCATAGCAACCCCTTATAGGGTTTCCAAGAAGCAGCTGGGAGCTTGCAGTTCAAACGACTTTGCAGTCTAACACATTAGCCCACAGCACCACACCAGACACCTAGAGGCACCTAAAGGCTCCTCGGAGTCCTGATGTGGTGCTGTAGGATATGCACTGGACTGCTAATCTCAAGGTTGGAGTTCAAACCCACCAGTAGCTTCTCAGAAATCGCATATAGGGTCGCTATGGGTTAGAACCAAGTTGACAGCACTTCACAACTACAAAGGGGCACCTCAGAAGAGGTGTGTGCTTCTGCCCTGGAAACTTCTGTCTGTCTGCTTCTGACTTGAATACCCTACGGAGCAGTTGTACTCTGCACCCATGGGGTTGCCACAAGTCAGAATCCACAGTAACTTAACAACAATGACAGTGTACCTATGGAAGTGATCCTGTTTGGGAAGAGGGCTTTCTTTGTCATGTTACTGGAGTCATAACAGTGTAAGGGGTGTGCTAAGCCTAGTCACTTCTGAGTGACAGAGACAAGCACAAACTGGGAAAACCCAGGGACTCCTATGGGTGAAGACCCCACAAGGCTGAGCCCTGAAGTGTACTTCCAGCCTCCACAACTGTTGAGAAATAAATTTCTGTTCTCTAAGGCCACACACTTATTTATGTATTACAGCAGCACTAGGAACTGAGTGTTGACACGTTCCCCTCATTGGACAAAATAATTTGAGATACCTTTTGGAAACGCCCAAGATAAGTAGGACAAAAAAATGCAGCAAAATAAAATTTACTTGTGGGAAAATATACTTTAACACCATTGACATGTAAATTTAAGGCTCCATATGAGAGCAAGGAGAAGCTGAGAATTAAGCTTTGGGTTTTTTAATAGCTAAAGAAATGGGAGGGGAAAAAATGGTAAAGAAAAGAATGAAGTTCACCAGTAGCTCAGAGGAAGAGCAGTTCTCCTTGGTACTGGGGCCTGAGACACTCTACCAACTGTGAGTTCACAAACAAACAAGGACACTGTGTGCTGTTTCAAAGACATCCCTCCTGAGGACCCTGCAGGAAGTGAGGCCGTTTCACTAAGCTGTACTTTGTGGTTGTTGTGAGATGCTTCCAAGTTCATTCTGACTCACAGAAACTCACATGACACAGTAGAACTTCTTGCTCCATAGGGATTTCTTGGCTGTAATCTTGTTTTTCCAACAATTGTAATGTTATTGGTTTGTTTGTTTTTTTCCTCATCCAGACCTCTTATCCAGAAACGTTAGATTCAAGAAGAGCAAAAACATTTTCACAGAAAAGAGATGTTTATATAATTTAATCTGTAAGGCAAATGCTGTTCAGGAATTGCTCAGGATGAAATCCTACATTTAAAAAAAATGGTCATAATGAGTTTGCTACAACATCCCAACCATTTCATCCTTATTCTTCATCTGGTGAGCAATCCAGAAAAGATCCATCCTTTTCTGGGAAGTGTTGCATTTGGTGATCAGAGAAAATGTGAAGGAAATCGTGGCAGGTTATCTGTCCTGGGTTGGAAACTACAACTGTCTGGTAGGTGAAACACAACAATCACCAACAGTACAATGTCACAGAGACGGGGTCAGGAGCTTCTTGTCAGTCTTAGAGCTCAAGTTGACCCCCTCAAATATACAAGTACACACACCGGGCTGGAATTCACCCACCCCTAAGGGTTGCTGTTGTTAAGAGCTGTCGAGTCAATTCCAATGCCTAGTGGCCCTGTATAGGGTTTAAGGGTTAGGTATCTGTTTTTATGAGAGTTTGTTAGAACTAAAACTTGCTTTTTGAAACTTCAAAAGTGTGTCTCCATCTGCAGAGCACCTCTCTTTTCAAATCAGACCCTTTAACTAGAGTGAGGTTCCAGTAGGCTAAAATTATAACAAAACTCATTAGATAGAGCTGTATTCTGGTTCCAATACTAAGAGTTTAAATTCCAGTTGGCTGCTATCTTTAAGGGAGCAGCTTTCTAGGTCTTTTCTTCCGTTACACCACTCAGTGGGTTTGAACCTCTAATAAGATTCTCTATATATTCTCAAGAAAAAGAGAGAGCTGTAAGGCAGCCCAGGTCTTCTGAGTTCACAGATGCAGCCCACTGACTCTGGGCCACACAGGTCACACTCTTAGGGCTCTGTCCTGAACAGGCATCATGCAAGAGAGTAGAGTTTGAGCTGGACAGCTCACTCTCCAGTCCACGCCCCACTATGCCCAGAGCAATATTAGCTGGAGTTATACTGGATGCACAAGGCACAGCTGGAATTGAGCAGCTTCCGGCCTAACTGGGGCCCAACCTGGACAGCATAAGGCTAGGGGGTCCAGATAACCACCTGCTCAGCTGAGAGGTTACAGGGAATATTTCTAAGGTGCCAGTCACTCATGTACCAGTGGATCAGGATGGAGTCTACAGCAGAAAGGGAGGAATCCTCCAATACTTCTGATCCCGTTTCTTATTTTTGATTGGCAACAACCATTAATTGGGTCTTTAGTTAAACCAACATGGTATCATAATAAAAATGAATAGCATTGAAACACTCTCTGTGTGCTGTTAAGTTGATTCTGACTCATAATCCTTTAGGATGGAGTTAGGAGCTCCGGTAGTGTAGTGGTTATCAGTAGTTTGAAACTACCAGCCGTTCCATGGGAGAAAGTTGAGGCTTTCTGCTCCTGTAAAGATTTACAGCCTTGGAAGCCCCATGCAGGGTCTCTATGGGTCACTATGAGTCAGAACCAACTCCACGACACCCCATCACCACCACCAGGACAGAATCAGTGAGCGTGGCGGCTTCATAGGATAAGCACTGGATTGTGAACCACAATGTCAGCAGCTCAAGTCTACCAGCCATTCTACTGGAGAAAGATGAGGCTTTCTGCTCCCATAAATATTTTGTGGCCTGGTGTATAAGCATTGTACTGCCAACCACAGGGTTGGTGGTTCAAATCCTGTCAGCTCCTTGAAAACCCTACTACACAGGGATGGACTTGCTATGAGTTGTAAAACCCCCACCAGACTGGAGTCCTGGATCTCCAATGTAGGACAATCACAACGTCAGTGGTTCAAACAACCCTATACAGGGCCGCTATGAGTCAGAACCTTGACAGCACTTAACAACAAACAACAGGACAGAGTAGAACAGCCCACAGAACCAGGAATGTGGCTCATAGGGAGTCTGTAAAGGGTTTCCAAGGGAGCAGGAAGGCTCATCTCTTTCAGCAGAATGACTGGTAGTTTCGAACCGCTAACCTTGAGGTTAGCAGCCCAACTTGTAACCACTACATTACCAGAGTTCCTTACAGGATCACTTGCTATTGTTAATAAGTGCTGTTAATAAGAGTCAGTTCCAACCCATAGTGTCCCTGTATAAGGTTTCCGAGGAGCAGCTAGTGTACTTGAACTGCCAACCTTACAGTTCAAATGACTTTACAGTCCAGTGCCACATTCAAACCTAAGGTCTTTTGCTAGCAGCCAAGTGTTTAACCACTGTGCTACCAAGGCTCCTTCACCATGTGGTAAACACTTGGAAAATACTTACGTTAACCCTTAAAGTCCTGAGGTAAATTGCACATGCATCCATGCAAACGTGCTCACGTGTTGTTGGTTTTTTTTTTTTTTTGTTTTTTTCTTTTCACCAGATGAAGGAATCAAGGCTTAGAGAAGAATTTGTCTGACATCACACCACTAACAAATAGCAATGACAGAAAAAATTAACCCAGTTGCTGACTTGTAGCATACAAGATATTCACCAACATACAGTTTGGGAAAAAGTATCTGGAGACCTGTGTTTCTAAGAGTAGTGCTACCACTAAATAACTTTGCCATGCTCTTTTCAGATTTTTGCCATATTTCTCAGCAGGGATTGGGTCTCTGAGATCCTTTATAGCACCATCACTCAAACAGAGTAATTCATTCATTTGATACAAATGTATTGCGTCAGAAACTGTGTTGTGAAAATCAGACTGTCTTTGAACTCCCAAAATCAAGAGTCTAATTGAGGAACTTGGACACCGAGTAAGTTGCTACTTTCCTTTACCATAAGCACTGGACTCCAAACCACAAGGGCCACAGTTCGAGCCCACCAGCCATTCTACAAGAGAAGGATGAGGCTTTCTGCTCTGGAGAAGATCTATAGCCTCAGAAACCCTATGCAGGGTCTCGATGAGCCAGAACAGACTCTATGGCACTTAACCACATCAACAAGTCCTTTAGAAAGGAGAAGTTGAGGGTGCTCTGGGGGAATATTAGTGTGAGTTATGGGGAGATGTAGATCAGGGACAATCTCCCAAAGGAGATAATGATTGAGGTAAACTCTAAGCGTTAAGTATCATCTAGCTGGGCCAGCGAAAAGGAGGAAGACCCCAATGAGATGGATTTGCACTGTGGTGGCAGCAACAGGCTCAAACATAATAATAAATGTGAGGACTGGCAATATTTCAGGCTGTTATGTATAAGGTCGTTATGAGTCAGAACTGCCTCGATAGCACCTAACAACAAACAGAAGCTTGGCACTTGAGAAGAGATGGAACTCAGGATGGTAAAGAGTGTGTTTAAAAGGTATGTTTAAGGACATGAAGTTTCTCAGTGAGAAAGGTGTGCTATGAGGCTGGAGAAGGCAGAGACAGATCTGTCTGGCCCTTGAAAGCCACACTGGTGATTTTGGACTTGATCATAAGGACAGTGCCAATCAATGGAAGGGTCTGAAGCAGAGGAATAAGATAATTTGTGTGCTTTAAGAAATCATCTGGCTAGAGTTCGGAGGTTAGGTGGGAGTAAGGCAACAGAGAAAGTGAGTTAGGAGTTGCTCAAATTATAGGCATCCATATAAACACCATGAAGAATTCAAAGAGAAAAACGTATTTAAGAAACAGAACTACTCTATGCGAAATACGTAGAGAGAACTAATCTTCCCAGGACCAGATGTTGAGGATGCAGATGTGCCATCTGTCCATCTGCTTGGAAGCATCCCCATTTCCCCATTCTCATCTTGTAGTTCTGAGGAGACTGAGCAGAAAAGTGGATGCTTTCTGCTCGCCTGACTTCCTGCAGACAAAGTTACCATTAACTTCCCAACCTGCAAGAAAATTATTTCACACAAAGGATTCCAAAATGTCCTCCTCTCCCTCTACAAGCCTGCAAACAAATGGTACAGGAATGAGGTCAGAAAGGAATCCCCCGCCTACCATGCCTCTGAATTCATTTACCTACCTCAGAGCCCATTCAGATGAAGGGCTGGGACAGGGAACAAGAGATGCTCTGGGGCCAAGTGGAGTTTGGGGGTCGAGCGCTACATTACAAGATTTGACAGGCCTTTGCCAGCCTTCAGCTTCTTTGTGTCTCTCACATAATAGAGAAACACAAACTGAGCAGCACACGATCTGTGGTTACACCCTTGGACAGAGCACACTCTTTGCAAATGCTAATAGTATTGTAGCATCCTGTCACCCGGTAACACAAAAAAGGATGTTGATTTTCACATGGACCAGAACAGGCCCATTGTACACAAGTTTGTGTCCTACTTGTAGTATCTGCACATCAAAAGCCCAGCCAATCATAGAGAACACAGCTGGCGAAACACACTAACCGACATGGAGAGCCTGGAGCTCCCATGCCTCCCTCCACCGCATACTAACACAACGGTGCTTTTGACATTAATGAAATCACACACTCAGATTTGATTTGAGATATGGCCATGGCAATTAGTATAATTAGCAAATGTACATATACGTTTCTTAGATGTTTAAGAAGAGCGCTCTGGGAGTAGGAAAATGGGAGTGTCTTTGTGCTCTGTGCTGAGGTCTTATCTCAGAAATGATAGAGGCGGCAGATAGCAGTGATGTCCCAGTAAGCATTCATATTCGGAACCTTCTGACAGGTGGAAAGAGAAACTCCTGAGAATTTTGACAGGAAAGTATCTCTTTCTATTCTAGTGGTTTTAGACAACTAGAAGCCCTTTGAGGCAAGCAAATTCAATAAGGATGTATGTTATGTTCTTGAAAATAAATTTTATAAAGCTTCCAAAAATTGTAACGCTTTTGCTAATAGCTTTTCTTTCAATAATTAGTGTGAAATCTATTAGAAATAGAAAGGTTGTCAAAAAGTACTAATTGGGAAGAGTAAAACATTCAATCAAGATTTTTAAAAAACATCTGAATCTCAATAGTTCAATTGACCTACAAGGATTTGGAGACTCTTGTTCTCCAGGCTCATAAGGAGACTCTCTGCTGGGCATTCCACTTCTGCAGGGCAATAACAACTCTCGATTTTAGGGAAAAGCACTCTGGGTCTTTTTTTTCAAAAATAGCTAATTATATATTTTCTAGGCATAAAATTGCATACCCTAATACAGTCTTAATTTTAAAAATTAGTTCATTTTCCCAAAAATAATCTTGAGGGTGTCATATATTGAATTTGTGTCCCTTTGGCTGTGTCAACTTGGCTGGTCCATAATTCTTGGTGGTTTGGTAGTTATGTAATAATGATGTCATTATCCCCATGATAATTAGGTTGGGATACAATTATCCCCATGATAATTAGGGTGGGGACTCCACACAGCTTTGGAGTCCTGTTGTGGTGATGCAGAATAAGGCACTGGACAGAAAGGTCTGTTTGAATAGTAAGGTTGGTGGTTCAAACCCACTAGCCATTTTGGAAACCCTATACAGGGTTGCTATGGGTTGGAAACGACTTGACGGCACTGAACAACAACCAACAACATACAGGGTCACTGGAGTCCCGGTGTGGTGCTATGCCTTAATGCGCTGGATTGCAAAGTAAGTTTGAACCACAGAGTTGGCAGTTTAAACTCACCAGCTGCTCCTCGGAAAACCTCCATAGGGTTGCTATGGGTCAGAACTGACTCGACAGCACTTAACAACAACATACAGAGGCTCTATGAATCAGAACCAACTCAATGGCAGTTAAGAACAACAACAACACCCTTAGGGTGAGAAAATTTTTAAGAGAGAAAAGGTGAGAGAAGCAAGCAGAGAGAAAGGAGTTGAGTACCACCAAGAAGGAAGAGACGGGAACTGAGTGTCATTTGGCCCGGAGGTCCTTTGCTTATAACCGCCTGCACCAGAAAGAAGACTGATGCCAGGTTACATGGAGGTCTCTAAGGAATACTTGACAGAGAGGAAGCCTTCCCTTAGGGCTATCATCCTGACTTCAGACGTTTAGACTCCTAAACCTCCATGGAATGCACCCCTGTTTTTTAGAGCCATCCATTTGTGGTGTTTCTGTTATACCAACACTAGATAACTACGACAGGCTTGTTGTTTTTCCAAGGAGCGACTGGTGAGCCTGAATCACTGACCTTGCAGTTCAAACGACTTTGCAGTCTGACGCATTAGCCCATAGTGCCACACTAAGACAGGTTGTTGTTAAGTGTCGTCGAGTCGATTCCGACCCATAGCGACCCTGTATAGGGTTTCCAAGGAGCAGCTGATGGCCTTGAACTGCAGACATTGCAGTTCAAACAGCTTTGCAGTCTGATACATTAACCCACAGCGCCACACCAGGACTCCTCAGGTAGGGAACATTAATTTGGATAGAACATAGGCTTATAATCAGGTAGGTTTATTTTCAAATTCAGACTTTGTTGCTCACTAGAATGACCTTAGGCAAGTTACCGAGTCTTTTTCATCTTTTATAAAATTTGGATGATACTGGATAAATGTGAAACATAAGACATACTTTTCCCTTGCTCTCTTCTGAACTTCAAAATTGAAAAGGAAAATAAAATAAGTTTTCATGGGTCCAATACTTGACAACATAGGATTTGTTGTTGAGTGCCATCAACTCGGTTCCAATTCATAGCCACCTTGTACAGGGTTTCTGAGGAGAGACTGGTGGGTTTAAACCACCAAGCAGGATTGTTGTTGTTGTTAGGTGTTGTTGAGTCAGTTCCAACTGATAGGCAATTCTATTTATACACAACAGAACAAAACAATGCCAGGTCCTGTGACAACCTCACAATTGTTATGTTTGAGACTACTGCTGCCGCTGCCACTGTGTCTATTCATCTTGTTAGGGGTTTTCCTTTTATTTTTTTGCTGACCTTCCACTTTACTAAGCATGATGTCCTTCTCTAGGGACTGGTACCTTCTGATAACATGTTCAGTGTATGAAGTCTCACCATCCTGGCTTCTAAGGAATATTCTGGCTGTACTTCATCCAACATAGAATTATTTGATCTTCTAGAAGTCCATGGTACTGTTAATATTCTCTCTAACACCATAACTCAAATGCATTGATTCTTCTATAGTCTTCCTTATTCATTGTCCAACTTTCACATGCATATGAGGCTATTGAATATATCACGGCTTAGATCAGGTGCCTTAGTCCTCAAACTGACGTCTTTGCTCTTGAACACTTTATAGAGGTCTTGTGCAGCAGATTTGCCTGAGGAAATATGTCATTTCATTTCCTGACTGCTGCTTCCATGAGAATTGACTCTGGATCTAGCTAAAATGAAGTCTTTGACAATCTCAGTCTTTTCTACACTTATCATGATGCTATTTATTGGTGTGGGGCTGTGGGTTAATGCGCTGGACTGCAAGGTCAGTTTGAACCACAAGGTTGGCAGTTCAAGATCTCCAGCTGCTCCTCTGAAACCCTATACAGGATCACTATGAGTCGAAACCCATTCCACGGCCCTTAACAGCAGCATCAATTGATTGGTCCTGTTGTGAGGATTTTTGTTTTCTTACACTGAGGTACAATCTATACTGAAGGCTATAGTCTTTGATTTTCATCAGTAGATCTTCGTATGCAGATGATACATCCAGCAAGCAAGGTTATATCACTTGCATATTGTAGGTTGTTAATGAGTCATCCTCCAATCCTAATGTCATGGTCTTTTTCATATAATCCAGCTTCTTGATTGTTTGCTCAACATAGAGATATGGTGAAAGATATAAGTATGGTGAAAGAACACAACCCTGGCACACACCTCTCCTGATTTTAAACCATTCAGTATCCCCTTGTTCTGTTCTAACAACTGCTTCTTGGTCTATGTATAGGCTCTTCATAGGCCCAATTCAATGTTCTGTAATAATCATTCTTCACAATGTTATCCATAGTTTGTCCATGTCAAAAAGTCTTTGCATAATCAATAAAACACAAGTAAACCTCTTTTTACTTTTTTCTGATTTTAGCCAAGATCCATCTGACACCAACTAGGATTGCTATTGTTGTTGAGTGCTGTTGAGTTGGTCTGCCTCATAATGACACTGAGTGTTTCCAAGGAGTGGCTGGTGGGTTTGAACCACTAACTTGCAGTTAGTTTGTAGTTAGCAGTCCAGCGTTTATCTACAGCACCAAACTGACAATCAAATAGACTTTAGAGGGGTTTCTAGATGGATTCCAAAATGCTAATGGTCAGTTACAATACACTTTGTAGTATTCTGCTAAAACCTTTATGGTGGCTGTGTGCCGTGGAGTCGGTTCTGACTCATAGCGACCCTGTACAGGGTTTCTGAGGGTATAAATCTAGAGCAGAAAGCCTTATCTTTTTCCTGTGGAACAGCTGGTAGTTTTTAACTGCTGACCTTGAGATCAGCAGGCTGATTCTTAACCACTATGCTACCAGACCTTTATAATGGGCCATTAATGTGTGAGTGTCTCAGGAATAACTATAAATTTTGGTATATATCTGTAAATGCTCCCAGCCCTCACTCCCCAAACACACACCATCCACTTTTTCCTCATGTTCGTATTGCTCATGGTACCTGGGAGGGAGGTACCATTGTCACTAACTGTGTGCTACGTTCTTGAGGCTATGTTGGTAAGGTCCTGTCTGCTTTTTACCATATTTAAATTAATTGGGTGCAGAAGAAATTGCATATATTTGGCATGCTTGGGAGTTGGCTGTACACCACCTGGAGCATCACTATGCTGTAAGCGGGATACGTTTTAACTGAAGACAAATACATTTTTGTCTAATAAATACGTTGTTGTGGTTAGCCATGGTCCAGTCCACTCACACTCATGGCGACACCATATATGCAGAATAGAACTGCTCCAAAGGTTTTTCAAGGCTGTGACCTTTCACAAGCAGATCCTCAGGCTTGTCTTCCCAGGGGGTTCTGACTAGGTTTGAGCTGCTAACCTTTCAGCTACTGGTCAGATTCTTAATCATTTACACGGCTCACAGGCTCCTTTAAACACACTCTAGATAAATACATTTCCTAAGAGAGAGATAGTAATACTGTATTTTGACGCACGGCTACTTCTGTTGTTGTTGTTAAGTGCCGTCGAGTCGGTTCCAACCCATAGAGACCCTGTACAGGGTTTCCGAGGGTGTCAATCTTTACCGGAGTAGAAAGCCTCATCTTTCTCCCACGAAGCGTCTGGTAGTTTTGAACCACTGACCTTTAGGTTTGCAGCCCGATTCGTAACCACTACGCTACCAGAGCTCCTTCTGTTAAGCTCTATGAAAAACAGATTACAGGCATACCTCATTTCATTGTAGTTCATTTTATTGAGCTTTGGATTAAAAAAAAAATTTTTTTTTTTAGCAGACTGAAAGTTTGTGCAACCCTGAGTCAAACAAGTCTATTGGGCACCATTTTCTCAACAGCACGTGATCCCTCAATTCTCAACAATACTTCACACTCTTTCATAATACCATAGCACACTGAGTAGGCTACATTACAGTATAAATGTATATGTGCTGAGACACCCAGACATGTGTGTGACTCACATTATTGAGATATTCACTTTAGTGCAGTGGTCTGGACCCAGGTGCACACTATCTCTGAGGTGTGCCTGCCAAAACCCAAATACAACGCAATCGGAGGGAGTGGAGGTGAATTAACTTCCGCATTTCATGGCAGCGGAATCCCAAGAAACAAGTTAGTAAATTCTCACTGTCCAGAAGGAAACCACCGTATACAATTGTCTGGAGTGGGCAATTTTGCCGGTACCAAATTATGTAGCAAATTCTTATTCTTATTCTAATAAACAGAAACATGTGATTCAGTTATATTTCTTCAAAAGATACTGCATATTCATTCAGAATCATTGAGTATGGTAATCGTATGTCTGCGAAATCCAAATCCAAAATCCCTAACACTGTCAATTCATAGTGACTCTATAGCGTAGTGGTTATGAATCGGGCTGTGAACCTCAGGGTCAGCAGTTCGAAACTACCAGCTGTTCCACAGGAGAAAGATGAGGCTTCCTGCTCCCGTAAAGATTTACAGCCTTGGAAACCGTGTACAGGGTCGCTATGAGTCGGAACAGACTCCACGGCACATAACAACAACATAGGACAGATTAGAACTGTTCCGTAGGGTTTCTGAGACTGTAAATCCTTATGAGAGCAGACAGCCTCATCTTTCTCCAAGTAGCTGGTGGTCTCGAACTGCCAACGTTTTGACTTTCAGCCAAGCATTTAACCACAGGCCACCAGGGTTCCAAGGGCACATTAGATAGACTAAGAAGTAGATAAATGTGCCACAAGTACTGGTTTCTGATAATTTGGCATAATTCTCATATAAACTTAATAAAACAAGAAGATGGACTTTAGTTTTTGCCTACATAATACCTTCAAAATAGGAGTACATTTTCTGACAAGTGGACAGAATTCTGCTTCCTATGTTGTTTTTATGTGATTGAGTTACTGCAAGAGTAAGCAGCGGAATTAACATTCTGCTTGGGTATTAAGGAGTGTAATTCGTATTCTCCACATGAGGAGGACCTGGTATGTGTGACCTAGATTTTTCAAAGAGATTTTTAAATTTTCTCAAATATCTGGATAGGAAATAGGCTAAATCTAGGTATCTTTTTTTCTTAATCAATTAATAAGGTTTCTTTCCCTTTAAAAAAAAAAAACAAACACAAATAAATGAACAGCTTTAAAATTTTTTTAAACTTTCAAAACATTTTAAAGTACTAGTTACCTCCTTTTCAGTGAGTTGGTCCCAAATGAACCCTAACATTGGTCCTAGAGGTGAATCTCTACCACTCATCTGTCAATTTGTTGTATTATGGTGGCTTGTGTGTTGCTGTGATTCTGGACGCTATGCCACTGGTATCTTAAAAACCAGCAGGGTCAGCCTTGGTGGACAGGTTTCTGTAGAACTTCCAGACTAAGACAAACTAAGGAGAGGCACACCACATTTTACTGGCTTGCAACTGTAAACCTTATGAATAGCAGAACAGCGCCAGAAGATTAGCCCCTCAGGTTGGAAGGCACTCAAAATCCAACTGGGGTAAAGCTGCCTCCTCTAAGCAGAGCTGACCATGATGAAGTGAATGGAGCAGTTTTTATTGACTGACGGTGGTGGTGGTGGTGGTGGTGGTCATGTGCTGTGGAGTCACTTCTGACTCATAGCGACTCTTTACAGGGTTTCCAAGTCTGTAAATCGTTACGGGAGCAGAACGCCTCATCTTTCTCCTGTGGAACAGCTGGTAGTTTCGAACTGCTGACCTTAAGGTTCACAGCCTGATTTGTAACCACTACTCTACCATAGCGCCTTGACTGATGGGGCACAACTCAAAATGAGAAGCAATAGCTGCAAACTTCCATTGATAATTGGAACCTGAAATATCAGCATATGAATCCAGGAAAGTAGAAATAGTCTGGAATGCATGAAAATTGATATTGTAGTTATTAGTAATCTGAAATGGACTGGTACTAGTCACTTTGAATTCGACAGTCATGTTTACTATGCTTGGAACGACAAATTTTAGAGGAATGGTGTTGTGTTGTCAAAAACAGCATTTCAAGATCTATTTTGAAGTACAATACTCACTGTGATAGGATAATATCCACAAGATTACAATGTTGATATTGTTGTTAAGTGCCATCAAACTGGTTCTGACTCATGGTGACCCTGTATAGGGTTTCAAGGAGCAGCTGGTGGGTTTGAACCACCAACCTTGTGGTTTACAGTAAAGTGCTGATCCTATAGCACCACACCAGGAGTTGACACTGACAATGAAGACCAGTTAATACAACTATTATGCAAATTCACGTACCAATCACTGAAGCCAATGATGATGAAATTGAAAAATTCTACCAACTTCTCCAGTCTGAAATTGATCAAATATGCAATCCATACGTACTGATTATAATGTGAAAATTGGAAACAAAGAGGATCAGTAGTTGGAAAAATGGTAATGGAAAAGATGCTGGAGGTCACATGATAGAATTTGCAAGACCAAAGACTTATTCATAGCAAATACCTTTTTTTTTTTTATAACATAAAAGGTGACTGACTATATATATGGGCCTCACCATATGGAATACACAAGAATTAAATTGATTACATCTGTGGGAAGAGACACAATATCATCAGTCAAAACAAGGCCAGGAACCAACTGTGGAACAGAATAACAATTGCTCATATGCAAGTTCAGGCTGAGGGTGAAGAAAATTAAAACAGGTCCATGAGAGCCAAATATGACCTTGAATATATGCCACCTGAAATTAGGGACCATCTCAAGAATAGATTTGAAGACAAGAAGTGACTGGCTTACAAGCTCTCAAGAGGGAACCTAGATCCAGAGGGCACAGAGGAAGGTAGAATCTCCACTGAGTAGTATCCAATCTGTCTAAGCGGGGCTGATGAACGGAAATGTGGATAGGTCTCCTGTGATTCAATAGTGAGTATTTGTTATCAGGACTGATTGTGAGGGTTGGAAATATAAAAGTAGACATTTTGTAGCAAGGAGGGGAGTGATTAACTTTGCAGTCTATGAGTGGAGGTCCCTGGGACCATCAAGGGAGAAGAGCGGAGAGCGGGACCCTACCCAGAGAAGCAGTGATGCTAGAGATGAGTCAGAGACAATGACATGGAGAGATGGAGTGGCTGAGAACTCTAGACCCAAAGAGGTAGAGGGGCTGTGTACTGATGACCGGGAGGAAGCCTTGCAGGGTATAGCCTTTGATTGGTTGATGATGCATGGAGGGGATTGTAACCATGGTAATGAAATGCTCGCTATTATGATAGGATGGATGTAAAACTAATGTTCTCACATGTAAACTATCACATAATTCACAATAAAAAATTTAAAAAAGAATAGATTTGATGCATTAGACACTAATGACCGAAGATCAAAAGAGTTGTGGACTAACACCAAGAGCAACAAACAGGAAAGAATCAATAGGTCATTAAAAGACAGGAAAGAAAGAAAAGACCCAAATGGATGTTCGAAGAGACTTTGAAATTTGCTATTGAACATGGAGGAGCTAAGCTCCTGAAATGGGGAAGTAAAAGAATTGAACAAAAACTGCAAAGGGCAGCTTGAGAAGACAGTATCATAATGAAATCTTCAAAGACTGGAGTTATAAAACCAAAAGGGAACAACTCGATGGCACTTAACAACACCATACACATGGAAGGCATTGTGTGATTTTTAGTCTTTTTTTAGTTTTGAGTTTAGACAACTGTCTGAAGTGACATCCACACTTTGCCTTACTTCATGCATGTAACAACCTACACATTGAATAAGCAACCTTACGAGCAAAGTTTTGAGACAAATTTAAAAAACTGAGTAAATAGGTGAACTCTTGACTTTGCGTGGAAGACCCACAATCAATTCCCAGCCAATGTCCTTAGAGGCATGCATGTTGCTGTGCAACTCAACAGATTTCAGTTGAGCTTCCAGACTAAGATGGACTAGAAAGGCCGGCCTGACAGTCAGTGAAAACTCTATGGCTCACAACAGTCTGATCATGGGGATATTGGAGGGCCTGCAGCAGTTTGTCCCATGGTAGCTAACAATGTCAGCTTGCTTTCCATTCTAAGACTTCTGAATAAGCCTTATGAATGACTAAGCATGTTAGTTAATGAAAATGATGACCATTGCAGTGAAGCGCAATTAGGAAACATTTTTACATATTTCATCAAAGAAAATACCATAATATGCTGACACGTATTAAAATTGGAAAACGGAGCCCTGGAGGCACAGTGGTTAGGAGTCTGGCTGCTAACTGAAAGGTTTCTCCATGGGAGAACAATGTGGTGATCTGCTTCTGTGAAGATTTCTTGTTTGGACACATTGCAACCCTGCATAGGGCTTCCAAGGAGAGGCTGGTGGGTTTGAACTGCCAACAGTCCTAGAAACCTACGTGACAGTGCTACACTGTCCTTTAGGGTCGCTATGGATTGGACTGATGCGATGGCACAGGAGAAGAAACGGAAAACTGCAGTGGTTGATCATGGCCAACAACTGTGAAATGCCAAGTACGTGAGCTGCAAGCTTTCAGAAGCCAGCCCCACTACGAGGCTGGTTAGCCCACGAATTTGGCTATACCAAGAGGTAAAATAAATCTACCAAAACCCATTGCTGGCTCGTAGTGACCCCACAGGGCAGAACAGAGCTGCCCCATAGAACTGTTTCCAGCTATTAGTTTTATGGGAGCAATTTGCCAGGTCTTTTTCCTCCAAAGAGAGATTGGTGGGTTTGAACCAGCAATGAGCTGTTACTCACTAAGCTACCATAGCTCCTGAGGGTAAAATAGTAATCTTATGTATACAGGTCTCTCTCACTAAAATGAAGAAAATTTAAAATATGTTCTTCAATAACAGAATTGTAGTAGGATTTAAATTATCTTTTAATTATTCACTTAGACAAACGACCTTATATCAAGCACAGATTGCAATAACATCTGAAGGTAGTATGAAGGTCTTAAAAAATAATACAAAGTTCATTCACAGTGCACAAGTGAAAACAAGGTACGTTTTAAATATTCAGATAACACATAGCCATGATTGTTCAAAATGAAGTCTATGTTATAGTACATCTTCGTACTGTGAAACCAGAGCATATACCAGCTTAGAGAGCTGAAACAAGCAGGACTGCTTTGATCCCCTTTATTGGAAAGCTAAAATACCACGTTTACTTTCAGATAAATGCATCTAAAATAAATATAAAATTATTAACTAGTTAAGTGATTTCTTTTAAACTTACATTGTGTCTTGTTAGCACACATAAAATGCCCAGGTTGTAAGGGTAAGAAGCACTTCTCTCTACAAAGTGCCCAACAAAGTCTTATATTATTCACTTGGATTATGGAAGCTAAGCTACTTGCTGGATTAAAAGTCTGGAAAACTGGTACAAACCAAAGAAGAAATCAAATTAAGGCTACTAAAAAAAGTGGACTGCCCTTCCTGTGACAAGAACCACTGGCTTCCTGTTGTTTATGTCCTATAGAGGCTGTTTTAAGAACTGATATTCTGATTAAGTAAATTTTGACACCGTCTCTTTGTAATAGTCTTCCACAGAGCTTTGCTCACTTCATTCTTTGAATGAAAAAGTATTTCTGTTCTAGAGTCTAATTCTGCATATTCAATATCTAAAATGGCATTTTTTTGGGTTTCAATTTAAATCATTCCTGATTTTTGAACTATAAACACGACATACAGGGTTAGTGTTGAGAACTGGAATTTTATTATTTTCTTTCTACATTAATACATACCTAGCTTTCCAAAGGGGGTAGGGTGGGGAAAGCATGCTTAATGAGATCAGCTACCAAAAAAACATGAATCTATAATTCCTGAAAGAAGTTATATTACTGAGGGGAGGTGGGAAGATGTCTGGACTCATGAAATTTTAAATAATATTAATTTATACCATCTATCTATATATTTAAATTACAATACTGATTTCTTCAAAGAAATGAAGACAACCCCCCTGCCTTAAAACCTTTTTTTTTTTTTTTTTTTTCCTTAGAAAGCAAAGTGGTAAAAGTGCTGACTTACATCAGTCTTTTGCTGGAAAGAAGTCTGTACAACTATAGCTGAGGTCATTGTTCCTAGAATGTAGCTCACAGAAGTATACATGGTCCTAATTTCCTTCTTCCTCTAGACAGAGCTGTGTAGTCGTAAAGTGGTTGTGTTTGATAAGCACATACAAAGTCACTGACACTGCATGACGCCTGCCTCAGTGAGGGGTTTACCTGTGGGCCCGCACTGGTCAGGCATGGTTAGCGAGGGAGTTGTGTCCGATTCTCTGTGCAGAGCACTAGTGCCTTCTCCCTTTCTGCTTTAACACAAAAGAAGAACAAACACTCCTGATCACTCATCTACCAAATACAAATGGATACTGCCACTAGCTGCTGAAAAGTAGATTCACTTTGATTAAACAGTATATAACAAATATGTACTGAGCTGAACTGTCATTTTCTGAAATATTTTGTGATATCTGAATGTACTGATTAAAAAAAGGGGGGGATGGGGAAGAGAGGATGCAAATGAACTGTTATCAAAATGAAAAAAAGAAAAAAAAAATCCAAGAACTTAGTAAACTGTAAAATAAAAATGTCACATGACAGTTAGTGCTGTCATGTCAATTCCACGTCATAGTAACCCTGTATAGGGTTTCTGAGGAGGGGCTGGTGGGTTTGAACCGCACACCTTGAGGAAAGCAGTCCTATGGTTATCCAACAGTGCCACACCAGGGCTCCTGTCACATTATGACCATATTTGTTATAATGATTAGGCTTAATGAAAAGGTAGCAAATAACAGAGTTAAATGAGATAAACATTTAAAGTCAAAATGACATATTTCTTAGCCTTAAAGTCCTTTAGCCAATAAAAAATGTTTATATAAAACACATGAAAATGATGTGAGGGTTTTATTACAATTGAACTTCAATGAATAAAACTTTAAATTTTTCTTTAAACATTCAATTAAGAGAGGAAGTTCAACATTATTCTAACTGTGGAAATCATATCTATTTAGAACACAGTCTTATGAAAGAAAGCCTTCTCTTGATGGCCTACCTACAATGTTTGCGAATACTAAAAATGAAATTAATCAATTGATTATCCTTAATTTCCTCACCTTGTGTCAAAATCCAATGATTCTGTCAACAGGAAAAAGTCAGTTAACAGAAGTCTAACAAATATACAACACCCGAAACAAATTAATTCCAAATGAGAGAGAGTATGAAAGCATCGACTGAAACAAGCAGGTGAACTGCTACTGACTTAGCTTCTCAGGCAACTCTCTAGGCCATAAATGAAGGGTTAGAATCTCTTTGACTACACATTGCATTGTTATAATCAACTTAATCTATTTGAGGGGTTCTTCTGCTAGCCAATTTTATTTCATTTTATTTTATTTAAATGGAATTATCCTGGTCAAATAATTCCAGGGTATAGAACATTACAGATACAGTCACTAGGTTAGCAGGCTACCATCATTTTTTTCTATACAATTGATAACTTTCAAACTTATTTCAAAACATTATTTTCTGGAAAAGAAACATATCAGGTACCATTAGTTCATGAATTAGTTGTACTAGTGCCACCACAAATGAGACAACAAGCAGGAGAGCAAGTTTCTTATCTTCAAATACCAGAGTTAATGGCCAGAACACATACTGTCCCAATTTGTCACTGGACTACAATAATACAGAGTGCTAATGCCATATCCACTGTTCTTCCATTCAAAGGGCGGCTGGTGGTTAAGGTGTCTCTAACACATACACATTGTTTTTATCCCATGAATTTATTGTACGTTTAGAAAAGTAGAATAGCAAAAAAATAAGATGCGCAGGACAAAGGACTTTGGAGTTTTCTTTTTTCATATGTATGCAGAGGCAATTATGATGAGCGAAATTCTGAAACAAACAAACAAAACCATAAGCTTAGGTCTGGAGCAAAAAATGCAGAATTTCTTAACAAACTTCATTAAACTGAAGCCCATAATTCCCTAAATTTGCTAGTTTTATCAGAATTATTTAAAGTTATTACCTACCACAACAAATTAGCATTGTTTTATCAAGCATGACATATGAATCATAAAAATACTGTAATTTATTTTCTTATAGAAAAGGAGCAAAAAATTTATTTTATTGAAATTGATGGGTAGAGAAAGAATCTGTATATGACTACTTTAAGCATATACAACCTCAGCAAGTATTAGAATGCTAGTTACTTAAAACTACGTAAAGGAGTACAGTGGCTCTATAGGATAAGCTTTGGACTGTGAACCACAAGGTTAGCAGTTTGAGCCCACCAGCTACTCAGCAGGCGAAAGATGAGGCTTTCTGCTCCTGTAAAGATTTACAGCATTAATTATGGATCCAAGTAAAGTGAAATCTTTGACAACTTTATAGTCTTTTATCTGTTAATTATGACGTCATCTACTGGCCCAGTTGCGAGGATTTATGTTCCCATTACACTGAGTTGTGATCTATACTAAAGACTTTGATCTTTATCAGTAACTGCTTCAAGTCCTCTTCACTTTCAGTACGCAAGGTTGTTCATATGCTTATCACAAGTTGTTAATGAGCCTTCCTCCAATCTTGATGCCTATACAGGGTCTCTATAAGTCAGAACTGACTCGCTGACACTTAAAAATAACAAAACCATTTTTAAATAAATTATCAGGCTGAAGAACTCCTATTTGTTAAAGGCTGTAATTGAAAAATATGCGTATTTTCCCCAGTCTATTATTCTTTGGAGTCCCCGAGTGATGTAAATGGCTAAAGCACTTGATTACTGGCTGGAAGGTTGACAGGTAAGACAGGGCTGGGGGTCAGCTTCCTAAAGTCCACAGTCTTGAAAACCCTATGGAGCAGTTCTACTCTGCACATATGGAAATGCAATGAGTTGGAACTGACTTGATGACAACTAACAATGGTATCTGGAGTCCTGATGTGGCGCTGTGGGCTAATGCGTCAGACTGCAAAGCCGTTTGAATTGCAAGTTGGTGGTTCAAGCTCACCAGCTGCTTCTTAGAAACCCTATACAGGGTCGCTATGGGTCAGAATCAACTCTACAGTATTTAACAATGCTATTTAGGAGTGTGGTGACACCGTAAGAGAGGCACTGAACCACAAATCACAAAGTTGTAAGTTCAAGGCCACCAGCCACTCTGCAGGAAAAAGATGAGGATTTCATTCCCACAAAGATTTAAAAGCCTCATAAACACTACACAGGGTCCTTATGAGTTGCAATCAACTTGACAGCACCTAACAACGACAATATTACTACTCTTTAGGATGCTTGTTGTTGTTGTTATTAACTGCCATTGAGTCAGTTCCGACTCATAATAACCCCGTATACGGTTTCCATGGAGGACCTGGTAGTTTTGAACTGCCGACCTTGTGTTTAGTGTTGTTGTTGCTGCTAAATGTAGTTGAGTCAGTTCCGACTCATAAGAGACCCTGTAAAGACTAGCTGATGAATTTGAATCACCGACCTGTGGTTCAAATGGACCTTGTGGTCCAGTGCGTAATCCACAGCACCCCACCAGAACCTTTTTTATAAATGGTCAGAATCAATCAAAGCTACCGTTTTGTCAGATTTATTCTTTTAAATGGATTGGCATTATACAAAATGGATATTACAATTCCCAGATACGTTGTAGATACAGAGTCATGCATGCCAGGGGAAGGGCTTTAGAGACCATAGGGAAGTAGGGGAAAAGGGCAGTGGGATGGTTCTCCATGGCAAGGACCTCTCTGTGCACAGTATCATCATGCCCTGACCTGAAGGGCTATCATGGCCTGCTGTTGGGATAGCCACTTTGGCAGAAAAGGCATGCTTCCAGCATCAATGACAACCTGTATGTTGCACTTAGGAAGGGAAGAGACATTGTTGCTGTTGTTAAGTGCCATCAAGTCGGTTCTGACTCACAGCAACCCTGTACAGAGTTTCCTAGGAGCAGCTGATGAGTTTGAACTGCTGACTTTGTGGTTGGCTGTCCCGTGCTAATCCTACAGCGCCACATCAGGAGTCCAATGTAAAACATGAGCTAGTTTTCAGCCTCTTCATTTCAGCATTATATGCTTAATGACGTTTCTACAGCTTTGTGAATCCCTTCCTACCCGTCATGGCCATGTCTGTGAACAAAAACACCAGGTGAATCCTGAGGCTGAAGAGGAAAACCTCTAAGCCAAGATATGCTTGTGCCTAAAAATAATTATTAATAATAGTAAGTATGATGAAGATAATACCACAGCACTTTATATTTTTAAAATAAATTTTCATCCACTAAAATCCCATAGCAACACCAGGGAGTCTTAAAAATATTTTTGGTCTGTGTGAAAGATGACTGATATGTAGCTTCTAGATATATTTTTGTATATATCTATGAAAGAGACAGACAAGAAATATAGCTACACTCTAAAGCCTTGGCTATCTAACCTCCTCCTCTTCCATTTACTGCTGGTATGGTGAATGATACAAAATCTGAACTGTGCTTCTCTCCAGCTTTTTTTTTTTTAAATGTATTTCCCCCACACTAGAGGAAACGGGTAGTTCGGTTTAGAGGTCTTTTCTGAGCACAGAACTGAGTGTAGGTGGAGAATGAATTTTTAACAGTTCTTCCAGTTCTGAATGTGTTGCAGGCTGCCTATATGGTAAGGCTCTTAATGTGATTAATTAAATACTTAAAATAAGTTGCATAATTACAGACTTCCTTTCTTTAAACTTCTTCAGTAAAAGAAAAAGATTTACTAACAGTAACTCTTCAGAGATAATTAAAATTGACTATGCTACTGTGGCATTCCAGCTGTGCAGATCATACCAAACTATGGGTAACACTACAAAGACTAAGAATCCCAGGACACTTAACTGAGCTCACACAGACCCTGCACAAGAAACAATACAAAAAGGGGATACCAAATGGTTTAAATTCAGGAAGGATGTGTTTCTAGGTCATATCCTTTCACCATACTTATTCAACCTGAATGCTGAGCAAATAATCTGAGAAACTGGACTACATGAAGAGGAACTGGAGGCATCAAGACTGGAGGAAGGCTCATTAACAACTTGTGATAAGCATATGAACAACCTTGTGTACTGAAAGTGAAGAGGACTTGAAGCACTTACTGATGAAGATCAAAGTCTTTAGTATAGATCACAACCCAATGTAATGGGAACATAAATCCTCACAACTGGGCCAATAGATGACGTCATGATTAACAGAAAAGACTAATGTTGTCAAAGATTTCACTTTACTTGGATCCATAATCAATGCTCATGGATGCAGCAGTCAAGAACTCAAATGATGCACTGCAATGGGCAAATCTGCTGCAAAAGACCTCTTTAGCTGTTAAAGAGCAAACATGTCACTTTGAGAACTAAGTCACCTGTCCAAAGTCATGGTATTTTCAATCACCTCATATGCACATGTAACCTGGATAATGTATAAGGAAAACCAGTAAAGAATCGATGCATTTGAATTATGGTGTTGGCAGAGAACCTTGAATATACCATGGACTTGTCCTGGAAAAAAAAAATACAGCCATAATGCTCCTTAGAAGCAAGACAAAGTAGCTCTGCCTCACGTACTTTGTACATGTTATCTGGAGGGACCAGTGCCTGGAAAAGGAGATCATGCTTGGCAAAGTAGACAGTCAAGGAAAAAGTGGAAGACATTTAAGGAGATGGATTATGAGGATGCTATAGGATCGGGCAATGTTTTGTTCTGTTGGACACAGGGTCCCCCTAAATTAGAACCAATTTGATGGCACTTAACAACAACATGCTACTATGGGAAGTCTTTGTTGCTGTTGTTAGGTGCTGTCAAGTCGGTTCTAACTCATAGTGAGCCTGTTTCAAAGGAGTGGCTTCCAAGGTGGGTTTGACCCATCAACCTTGTGATTAGCAGTCCAGTGTTTATCCAACAATGGCAAACCAGACCTCCATGGTAAGTCCTTGTTGTTATTGTGGTTGTTAAGTACCATCAAGTCAGTTCTGACTCACAGTGACCTTGTAAAGGGTTTCTGAGGAGCAGCTGGTGAGTTTGAATCACTGATCTTGCAGTTCAAACTGACCTGGAGGCCAGTGCATTATCCTATAGTGCCACACCAGGACACCTGGGAAGTCCTTAGATATATATTACTGGGATCATAAGGAGCCCTGGTGGCTCTATGGGCTAAGCATTGGGAGGCTAACTGCAAGGTCAGAGTTCATCCCACCAGCAGCTCTAGGTGGGAAAAAGACGAGGCTGCCTGCTCCTATAAAGAGTTACGGTCTTGGAAACCCTAAAGTGCATTTCTGCTCTGTCCAAGAGGATGCTAAGTCAGAGTCTGAAATTCAGCATGTGTTTGGTTTCGAGGAGTTTATTGGGATCATGTTCATAATGGTAGGACTCTAGAATCTGACAAGCAAGAGTCAACATATTCTGAAAAGTATAAAATTCTAAGGCTACATAGGGTACCGTATTTTCAAATATAATGTGCCCATGAAAATAATGTGCACATCCATATGACACACACAGACCATAGGAAAGCGATGTGTGAGGAGTTGCATGATTGATAAAAACCACATAAAGCACAGGCACTTGCATAAAAATATGGTACTTTACACAAGAAAAAGGTTTAGCCAAATATTTTTAAATATAAGAGAATGAGATTAAGTACAATTATTAAGGTTTTTAATCATGCCAAAGTAAGTTTCTCAAGCTGAATCCTCAACATACACACACTTATCCACTGGACAGGAACACTGAAGAATGAAATGATGATGGCTACAAAATTTGCCAATTAATGGATTAAAGTAAGAGCAGTTCAATTCTTTACATACAGAAAATTTATTAGTCAATGGCATATTAGGAACTATCTTAGTCCCTTGTCAGCTAATGTCGCTTCTTTTTACAATGAGTTCTGCATGTTATTTCAATTTTAGCCAAAAGGAAATCCAGTTATACAAACTTCATAAATATGGGGTTTAGAACCTAGTTTCAGATTCAAGCTATTAAAACTATTATGAAAAGCAATTAAGAAGCAGTCGAATTGAATTACAAACCAAATGAAAAACAAGAACATTTACTCACAGAATACAATTCATTTCTCCTGATGAAGGGCTTCAATGAAAGCATCAAGTTTTTCTTGAATTTCTCTAACTTTTTCTGTGGAGATAAAAAGAGACAAAGAATTAGTCTAATAAAAACAAACTTCTTTTTCAAAGGCATCGCAAAGGGATACCTGTTTAGCTATTTGGGAAAAAAAGGAAAAATTTGAGTCTTAACCTTACCACATATACTCAAATAAAGTAGACGGATTCCAATTGTAGCTCTCAGCCATTTTTTAGTGTTTGTGTGTGTGCTGGTGGTGGTGAGTGGGTACCAGGAAGAAGTGTGCCACAGATCCCTTTGAGAGTCTAATAAGAATTATGGGCATTTGCACAAAAAAAGGACTTAACAGTTAGCAACCTCAGGGACAGAGGGAAATTTAAGACAATGAGACCATTAAAAACAAATTAGAAGAATTTACCTGTGAGTATATAACTAGCTTAAACTGGGAAATGACTTTTTAGGGTAAAGTAGTGAGCGGTGTTAGAAAGAAAAAGGTCAACTAAATAAAATGTTATACTCTTACATGCCACGGAGTCCTGGTAGTGGAGTAGGTTATGAATTGGTCTGCTAACTGCTAGATCAGAAGGTCAAATTCACCCAGTCGCTGCTTGGGAGAAAAATTAGGCTTTCTGCTCCTTCAGAAACTGTATACAAGGTTGCTATGAATTAAAACAACTCCCCAGCACACCAGCACCACTATCATTCTTATATGCCAAAATGTCATAAAGTTAAAAGGCATAAGGGACTTGGGGGGGAGCAGGGGAGATAGATTTACAACATGCAAGAGAAGATCAATAACTCTTGATTTTCTCTCTGTGAAATGTAAAGCTCTCCTCACAGATGTAAACTATTTACAGTACATAATGATCTCCTAAACTTAAAAGTAGGGTAGCTCTTATGAGACTACTTCATTGTTAACTTCAATACGTACCCATTTTAAAATATAGGTGATATTAAATATGATACCACATGGCTTTTGTCCTTTTATCAATTTAACTAATTAGTGGGTATTATCAATTAAAGCAAACTGATTGGTTCACAACAAATGATCTAGAGACAAAACTGAAAAGTGGGGTCCTTTTATCTACAGAAAACTCCTGTTTCCGAGGTGAATTTAACATTCACCTTAGAACTAGTATTTGTATCTTTTACAAACAAAAGTAAATAATATGCAAATGAAGGTATCAGTATCCGTTTACCCAGTGATCCTGCAAGTGACAAGCACCCAGTGAGGGTAAGACTTGTCCTTTTCATGAATTCCTACTGGCAATGCAGGAACTCAACAAAGCCTACCATGGTGGTATATAAAAAATACAATGCTCTCATATTCGTTTCCTAGTAATTTAACATGTAATTTTTGGTATTACATTAAGACTAGTACAAAAGCTGTAAAGAAAGAAAGAAAAGACAGAAAGAGAGAGAGAGATAAAGAGAGAATGAAAGAAAGGAAACAAGGAAAGGGAGACAAAGTGAGAGAAAGAATGAAAAAACTTGCTTTAATCAAACTGTTTATTGAGAAAATATGTTACAGTATCACAAAGGAAGGCAGCATAAACTCACGTATAAAGCTAACCTAGACAAACTGGACAAAATAATCCCAGTTTATCTTTTGGAAATGTGTTGTTGTTGTTGTTAAGTGCCGTCGAGTCAGTTCTGACCCATAGAGAGGGCTGTATAGGCTTACAAAGAGCAGTTGGCGAGCTTGAACCGCAGACCTTGCAGTTCCAACGGCTTTGCATCTGGAGCATTAAACCGCAGCACCACACCAGGAAGTGTAGTCTGTAGTTTTTGGCAGGTAGATTTCCATTTTTTAATTAGCAGGTAAACCAGAAACATATTTTTCCATTGTAAGGCTGTATTCTTACTTTAAAACTTATTCCTGGTTTGGTGCTGCAGGATAAGCAATAGACCGCAAGGTTGGTTTAAACTGCAAGGTTGGTTCTAGCCACTCCTCGAAACCCAGAGTAGGGTTGCTGTGAGTCGGAACCGACTAGAAGAGACTTAACAAGAAGTTGCTTAGGTAATTTCATCAATGGATATTTAGAGGGTTCCAAGTAAGTGTAGCTCAACAGTCAAATAATTTTTTAGAGTAAGTGTCGGGGAGGTAGGGTAGAAATACATGGAGTCTAAAAACAAAAACAAAGCAACACATGAAAATCTACAACAGGTATTTAGAGCCTTGCCAGTTTCTCTAAACATTTCACTGAGAACTGTTTCTACTTGGAAAAGCTATCCTGGATAAGCAGAGGAAATCCCATTCTATTCGGGACATAACCTAGTACAATCAGGCAGCTGCAGGGCCAGCTCTAGTTACACATCTGCATCTTCAGCTGGACAGACCGCTGTGGACATTGCACAGTGGTGTCACACATGAGACACTGTCCACAGCAACGTCTATTTATATTTGAGAGGCCAAGAGCACTCTAATGCAGGTCTGAATTCAAACCAAATTCTTGAAAGATTAAGGATAAGCAATTGTTTCCCCTATATGAAAGCAAAAGGGCTATTTAAATTTAGTGTACAAACCAAAGAATAAAAATCTTTGAAACGTTTCCCCTAAAAAAATTTTGTAAATCAAAATATTTTACAGTTAGAATATTCCACATTTGGAAATTTTAAAAATGACCATGGGCAATTTCTATGTTACTAGGAAGTAACGGTGGGGAGAGAGGGGAATATATTAAAAATAAATACACAAGCACGAAGAACAATTGTGACAAACATCCCTTTAGTTAGTATCAAATAGAAAACATTTGTTGTTGTTGTTGTTGTAGTTCTTTCTTTCATCTGTATAATGCACAACTGGAATGTGTGGACACAAGGTTATACAAAGCCTTGAAGAAGCATTCCTTGCTTACTCACTACCTTGTACCTAGTATGTTTTGGGTGATTTCAAATTCTAGACTTCATATGCCATTTTCCTTTCACCTGACAGTCTGCAGGGGGCACTGCTAAAAATGAGGACATTAAAGCAACCGATAGCCTAGCCAGACTGAATCTATGTCCTTGGATTCAGAAACTCATGCTAGATCTACTACTGCATGCTGGCGATGAAGTGGGCAGCACAACCCATGCTAACATTTTCAGTGTATTTGTTTTAAGTTTTATATTTGATGGCAAGAATTTAGGAAGACAATAGTTACCAAGTACCTCTTAAACAGACTGGTGCCTGGGATGACTAAAAAATGCACAATATACTATTATGCCCTCATTAATAGCACTGCCTCTTGAAGAGAGTACATTTACACACCATTGAAGAAATCATTGAGAATAACGCAAATGTTAAATCAGTCAAGAAAAAGTTCAGTATTTTCAGTGTTAACAATGGCTGGCTCATTGCACATACTCACTAAATTTTTTTTTTTTTTTTTTTTTAAATGAGGTTCCCCAAAAATATCACTCTTGGCAAAGACAGTAAGGGCTGTGGATTATTAAAGAGGAAAAACACCTGGTAGACTTGCTATATGTTAGATCATTTGCCAAACAAGCAAAAGTCAGGACCAGAAGAGCTAGAGCAAGCCTGGGACAGGAGGCAGGGTAGACACACACACACGCAGACAATGAAGGTCAAGGAACACTGGTGGGCAAACCCAAACGTGGAACAGATAAGACTCAGGTCTTACAATACTTCATTATCGAGGCAGAAAAGTGCTAAGTGTGTTTTGTAGTTTTAGAAACTAAATTCTGATTTCATGCTTCACAAGGACACTACATCACAAATGAAACAGTGTTATTTCCCACATTTGAATTAATTCATTTAAATTTCACTATAAACTTCCAACACAGTCTTACATACTACTGTTATCTAGCTATAACAAAGCAAGTCATAAGAAAGAGGTTGAATGTTACCAAATAAAATATTCGACTGTCAGATACCATTTGTTGTTGTCTGGTGCCGTCAGTCGGTTCTGACTCACAGCAGCCCTATGTAACTGAAAGAAAACATTGCCTGGTTCTGTGTGGCCCTCACAAATGTTGCTATGCTTGAGACCACTGTTGAGATCCAACTTAATGTTCCAATATTACATTGTTTTCCAATTCTAGTATCCTACTGTATTCAACTATTTTATGACTAGAAATTACTACCCTATCGAAATGTGTACAGATCACCATGGCTAATTATAAATTCCCTTTTCTACTACTACTTTTAACAAATATTCATAACTAGAGAATTCTTATAAAATTTGTGAATTACTTGGTAAATTAAGCCAACTCAGTAAGGGATTAACAAACTATTTCTTTTACGATGGGATAGCCAATTCTACATGTAGCGAATACCAGGTCTATTTTCCATTTATTTAATGTTTACTTAAAAGATGAGCTATTTCAAGCATCAATTCATTGTGCTTCTTGATTGAGTCATGAATACTCCTATAATCCCTAACTCATAAACCGTCAGTCTTGGTGAATGAAGTTCCTTCTCTCTTTCTTTTTTTCTTCAGATGGCTTGACTTCCATTCATGCTTGGGGTCTCTTTATCGCCACATGAAATGACACTGCTACTCACGTTTTCTTTTTGAGCCTTCTGATACTTGCTCTAAAAGTCTCAAATATAGACTAATCTGTAATTAGGTTCTGAATACACTATGAATACCAAAAGGCCAAACCCAGGAGAAGGTTCACTTCAGTGGTTAACAACAGTTTAGAACAGGGACAAAGAATCACACACAAAACTATCACATGCTCTGAAATAAACCTTTTACAACTTTTGATGCCTGTAAAGAAAGCACAAAGAAACAAGCTCCAAACTTAATAAGGCAATGTAATATATTTTAAGCGAACCGCACATCTACAGACCCAAATACACCTTAAATTAACAGACAGGTTTTGTAACATGCTGTATCAAGGTTTAGGATACTTTATAGGTGAGGCTTGCTGCAAAACGCAGTCCACTAAAGGACTGAAAATTAAAAAACTCTTCTTGGTAGGTAATGCATGTTGCTCCTGAAATGTCTGCTTTTTATTAACCAGTCACACTATAAAAGCTTTCTAAAAATTTAGTACTTAAAGCAATCAGCCCCTTATGGGGAAAGAAACAACAGAAAAGATGAACAAGAGACCAAGACTCAAAATTCTGAAAACCATAGTAAACACTTAACTTTAACGGGACAAAAAAATGTGCACCTTTTCGTCGATTAGTCAATGACAGGAAGAACCCAAGAGGAAAGAGAAACGTACACAGATAAATCTCATATTATTTCCTGAATCTTGGCCCTGTCTTTTTTTTTTTTCCTAGAAAAACGCAGAACAAACTTTAACCAGAATCATTAAAGAAGAAAATCAGAACACTTCTGCTGGTTAGAGAAGGCGGAGCTGTCTCACACTGCTACAGTATTTTCTAAGATGGAATCCCAGGCTTCTGAAGCCTTTGTTTCACATTGGGATTATATCTACTCTCCTAACATTCATTCAGGCTGACTGGTAGCTACAAGTGCTATACGTATGTGTTCCTTCTAAGACAGACTTCAGAGGAGACTATAATAAAGGAATACATAATGGGCTAAAAAACAACAACCTGGTCTCATACCTTTAATACTCAATGGAGCAGTTAATTTATATGATTGATTTTTTATCAGTATGAGAAGGAAATGTGTTACAATGTATATCACAATAGGACCAGGAGATCTGTCTCTAGTCCCAGCTTGTCATTAAGCTTATCAGTGGGCAAGTCCCAGCCTAATTTCTTTCTATATAAAATGAGGGAACATGTCCAGAAGAGTTTAAAGCCAGCATTACTATTAAATTTAGAAATAAAATACACTACTTTCTACCTCTTCATAGGTTTATAATGATAATTTTTATACTTAATAGTCTTTTTGTTTATTTCTTATCTGCCTATTTCTTTGTTGTAAAAAAACATGATCACAAGTTACAGTATTATTCTTGTGGGGCTGCATCACTCATTTTGGAAAGATCAGCTTTATAATGTGGATTTCCAGGAACCAAAGGAGGAACAGCTAAAGTCTGTCATTTAAAATCAAAACCTAGCATAGCACTTGCTATGTATGTAATAGATGTCCATGAATTCTGACTGACTGATCTGACTTAACTTAATGCTTAACAAAAACATTAAAGATTATTATTTAAAAACTGCTATTTTCACACATCAGAACAATAGGCTTAGAAAGAAATTTGCCATAAGAAAGTCTGTGGAACAGATTATTATAACTACTGTATGCTGAGTAGTTAAATATCTCACAAGCAACTTATGGAGGATAGTATATACTAAGTTCAGCTTTTTGGTTTTATCAAGTACTACAGACGTTTCTACCAGGTACCTTTGGGCTAATGTAATAAGAGTCTCTTTAAATACTTTCCTGATATTTTGAAGCTTACTCTCCAGAAGTTCTCAGTATGGATGAACAAGGAGGAGCCTTATATTCTGACACTTAGACTGGTAAGGCCATTCAGCTTTCATAAGTGGATGACAACTCTAATTTCAGCTCTGCTGAACTGTTAATGCTGATGGATCTGCCCTTGACTAACAAGGAGAAGCACAATTCCTGGTACTTGTTAATGTCACTGAATGCAGAACCCCGAACTCTCTGCTATCTGATATTTCTTAAAATCCAAGGTATAATAATCAATGAAATTTACGAAAGACTGTATGGGAGATATTCAAAAAGTTTATGGAAAAATTCCATTGTCTTTTCATTCCATTTTCTCATGAACTTTTAGAAGTTCCCTTGTATAATATATATTTTTAACTAGTATATATTTCATTTTTGAATAAGCCAAATCAAATAGCTATAGTATCTTGTCTATATCATTTTGATTCTCCCAGAATTGCTTCTGCTAATCAGCCTAGATTGAAGAATATTGCAATAAAGAATCATCATCTCAGGATATTTATGATTATATCCATTATAGCCATTAGATTTACACTATATGATGTAAGTCAGTGTCCCTTTTATGAGGCCCGAGGAGAAAAACTTCCCTCAGGTGTGTGGACTAGAAATGCCTATGTTTCTCCTAAGCAACTGTTCTTTTTGTTGGCTGAGGGTCACCATAAATCATGTAGCCAATTTTGCCTCGCCACTAGGAAGCTCCTATTATCGAGAAATGCAGCAAAGATTATAGAACTCTTGAGCATGCATTTTGAGGGGAATCCCAATCTTACTCCAAGCTTCATGTTATTTCACTTATCTGAATTTTCTGTTCCCTTCACTCGAGTCTTTTTATTTATTTTTTTGTAGACTATTGTCTTCTCCAAAGGAGTCTTGGTAGCATAGTAGGCTACCAGCTGGGCTGCTAACTGTAAAGTTTGCAGGTTGAATCTACCTGCCGTTCAGTGGGAGAAAGATGAGGTTTTCTGCACCCATTAAGATTTATTGCCTAGAAACCCTATACAGGGTTACTATGAGTCAAAACTGACTCCAGAGCACACCACTACTACCAAATCTTATACAAACAAACGAGCTAGTTTGCATAAGATATATTATTAACCAGCTGATTCACTAAATATATTCTAATATAATGGAAGTGGTCTTTTTATACTGGTAATGCTTTTAAAATCAGCAATTAAGAACATGTTTGGGAGCAATATTATTATCTACATGGGAGAAAAACAAAATGATGATTTTCTTCTGTTCAATTTTTGGAAAAGCCACTGATATAAATATCTACACTTAAATGAAGCATTTTCAGCAAAACTGAATAAAATGAAAATACCAAAGTTTTTATGGTAGCCATGAAAATCTTTTTAAATTTAAAAATCAGATTCTAACATAAGGCAAAAATATTCTACAGTAAATCATTATGTTTCAAACTCAGTATATAAAATTTAACATACTAATCACTCAAATCTAGAAGAAAAAACTTTGTTATTTTATATGACAACTCATTTATGCTATACTGCTTTATTTTTTTCAAACAAAAAGTTAAGCTTCTCAGAAAAACTAAATATCAATATATTTTTAAAATATGACTTGGGTAACTGATTGGGAATACTATTTTTTTAAAACCACTAAAATATACTGTCCCAATCAATAAAAAAAAAAGCTTAAATTTTTTTTTTCCTTCTGATTCTTAAAAGTATTATTTTTTTCTCCGAATTTTGTTAAGAGAAAATTTGAAACATTTTAAGAATAGGAAAACCACTCAGGCAGCCCTTAAAGAGACAGGGCATCATTTATCACCTGCCAAGGCAGATTTATAAGAAGAGGGCCCCTTCTGTTCCTTTAAGACTGCAAAACAGATGGGAAGTGAATGGACAGTCAATGGGACAAGAAAACACATGGGAGGTGCTGCTGTATGTATGTTCCCAGCATAAGAAAGAGGTCAAGATTGTAACTGCATGACTGGGTCCTGGAAAGGGTCTTTCTTCAAGCTGTTACAAAGACAAACGTTGTTCCTCATCCTGCTGTCAAACTGTTATAAATATTGGTTTGTCAAAAGATCTTCAGTGCTGATGCTTTAAAAAGGAGCAGTAACAAATGGGTGAATCATCAGACTGACTCTTAAACAGCTTATTAATATAACTATTATAAGGAAAAGAATATAAGGTTGGAGAATATAATTCTGATTTATGAACTAAGCAAAAAAATTATTTAGAAAGTGAAATTTAAAGCTTCAAGTTTTTGTAAAGTTATGAGCTTAATGAGATGAAAAACAAAATGAAATAAGAATTGTATCTCTTAAAAGATGTTGCTTTAGGACAAAGTATCATTAAACTTACCACAAGGAAGACTAACAGACATTTGAGCTTTGTTAGACTGATTTGAAAAGTTCTCAACTATTTTTCACAACAACCATATAATATAAGGAGATATAATTAGTGATACTGATTCTGGAAATCAGAGAAACAATAACTTAAATGAGAACGTCACCTTTAAATTTAAATTACTTTTTAATGTTCCTTTGTTTTTCCTGTAGAAAGGAAAATCACAAAATTCTAACAGCAATGAGAAAACAAAGATTTATAAGCCTGTTTTACCATTTTTGAGGCCTGAAACCATCATATTCTTTAGGTGACAAATTCATTGCTCTAGATTCTTAATGGTTAGTTTCTCTTGGAGAGTAAGGTGAGAAATGAACACATTTTGAAAATAATATAAAAATGGAAGCTAAATCATATGAACTTGGTATAATTTTAGTCACAAACACAATCCCAAAGAACTAAGATAAGCAACATCTCAAAAACAATTTATTACATAGTTCTAACCCCAGCTTTGCCCTAATAAATAGTTGTGTAACTGGCTAAATCATTTACCTCAATGAACATCATTTTTTTTTTTTTTTAATCTGAACGATTAGGATAATGCCTTACAAGCCTTGCATGATTTTAGGAGGCATATATGGGCAAACATGAACACGTTTTATAAACTGTAAAGTACTACATAAGTGTGAGAGGCAGATACAATCCCAGCAGGATTTGGATTCTGGAATACCAAATAATGTACCCAGGTATATTTTATTTCCGAATGCCTGCCTAGCTCTTTACTTTTCTCTTAACTTTTAGTGATGTTGGACAAAGCAATTTCAGTACAAGTGAGAATAAAAGATTGCTCAATGTTACAAAGTGAATGGATGGTTAAAAGTGAAGGCAGTGTGCAAATATTTGAAGAGCTACCCTGTGTAGAAGCAAATCAAGATGGTTTGGAAGCTAGATGTAGCTAGATGGCATGGGAGGATCAACCCAATAGTTTTAAGATGGAAAGAGTGTGAAGGAATAAGGGAAGACTATTAATGGGGCATGTACACATGTAACAAGTGCAGGTTCTTGAATCTAAGTGGGGCTGACTTTGCAAGGCAGGTAGTTTTCAGTTCCTGAGATGCTGCAATATATTTTCTGGAATACCAGATCAAGAGTAACTGGTACTCTAGGTTTTGACTATTGCTGCTGCTGTTTCTTTATGAACATTTAAACGATACAAGTACATGACAACAGAGAAGATACATGTATTCCATCATGATACACAAGAAACTAGAAATGGGAGCAACAACACAAGAACTGAAGATTTAGGCGTACGAGAGGAAGTCAGCGTGATCTCTTAGTAAAAAATTCTAAAAATTTTGTGAAGAAACAAACTTATAGACAAATGCTCAATGTAAAACAATAAGAGGTCACTGATAGCACATTTCTGAATAAGTGCTGAGACACCAATCAGGCCTGAAAGAAAAAAAAAAAAAAATGAGGCATTGTTTTCTCCCTGAAAGCACTCCAATATGAAGTTGCAGCTTAAAAGACAGCAAAGTGCTAAATATGTAGGTAACGTTTACAGAAACATGACAGAAATTATGTTCCTGTGTATTATTCTGTAATTAGATTTCGTTTTTCCACTATTAGATTCTATTCTATTTCCTGCCGTCAAAGAAATGGAGAGAATGTACAAAACTATAGTAATTAAAAACAAAAGAATAATCCTAACTTTAAATATGGCATTTCATTTTAAAAAATGGTAAACATTCTTTATTAAAAGGGAGAAAATCTGCCTAATTTCTGGCTTCAAATATTGTACTGCTATTTGTATATAGTATTTAAGAGTATTTCCACAATGAATAAAATCCAAGCCTGGTGCCATCGAGTCAATTCCAGCTCAGTGACCATAAAGGACTAGGTAGAAGTGCCCCAGAGGGTTTCCTCGGCTGTCACCTTTTCAGAAGCCCACTGCTGTGGCTTTCTACCATGGAGAGGCTGGCCACCCAGCCTGATGCTATGTCGCAACACCACTAGGGATTCTTACTTTCACAAAAACAAGTTTAAAATCTATTTTATAAAAACATCAATAGCAAAAAAAAAAAAAAAGATCAATAGCAAATCCAATATACTAAGTCATTGAGGAGAGCTTTCTGGTTTTCATTCTTAACTTTTAATCGGTTAAAACTTGAGTTTAAATCCAAAAGAATTTTATACTTGCTAGAAATATGCATTTCATAGGAAAGCGTTGGATGCCAATCCAATAACTGCCTTCATAAGATTACTGAGAATTTATCAACGTTCTTCAAAGTTGACTTCAAACGACAGACTTAGTTCGTGAGACATGTGCTTGATTCTAATGGCCCCATTTTGAGTTTGTGTTTTCTCATCAATAACTTGGAAAGCAGACCACTCGAGTCTCATCATATGGAATTCTACACATAGATAACCACTTCTCTAACACACAAGGTTCCCTGAAGATTACTTTGTTCCTTGTGCCCAAATCTCTCTCTTTGTTCTTTGCTTTTGCTACAACATAAAGGGGAGGCTACTTTACATAGACTTCAGGTAAAATTAATCCTTCACTAACATCAGAATGTGGTGCTGCAGAATCAGCAGTGGACTCTGAACTACAAGGTTGGCAGTTCAAACCCACCAGCTGCTCCTTGGAAACCCTATACATTATCGCTATGAGTTGGAACCAACTCAGTGGCACTTAACAACATTTTCCTTAGCTGTTTTAATTAGTCAATTTCACCTGACTCTTAATATTATTTCACAAATGCAGAATTAAAAAATTCAATTCATTATGAAAAGGTGCCTCAAAGAGCTCAAATATTGCCAATATAAAATAGAAAGTGGTTATAGGTGTTTATTCTTTACAGAAGAACAAAACCATCGATCTTTCTTTTTGAAAAGAATAAGCATTAAAGTATGTGAATGTCAAAGAGACGTCAAACAAACTTAAAAATTCTTAATATGAAAAGTTATGAACATTTTTTTGTGGTCAAGTGAGTGGACTGACATTTAAAGGAATATTGATGACCAGTGAGAGTACTGAAAGTCAGATTGAACAATGGAGGAAGTGAGCAGGCGGGAACAGGTGTGAATGAAGCCAATGCAATTTCCTGTCTAAGAGAAATGAGATGGCAGCTTGCTGGCATGGTAGACTGGCAGAAAGGTTCCTTAGGATGAGAAAGGTTTTAGGTCTTGGTCTCATTAGCACCCCTTTTCTCTAAAGGCAAGAGAAGGAGGGATGTGAATAACAACTCTATATCAAAAGATCACTACCAGATACTCACTGAGTATGTATAATGTACAACACACAAAGTATTAAAAAAAAGCCAAGCTCACTGTCACTGTGTTGATTCTGATTCACTGTGATCCTATACAGGATTTCTAAGGCAGTAAATCTTTACAGGAGCAGAAAGCTTCATCTTTCTCATGCACAGAATCTAGTGGGTTTGAATTGCTGACCTTATGGTTAACAGTCCAGTGATTAACCTACCGCACAACCAGAGCTTCTTACAAGAAGTATAGAGAGCCAAACTGTTTGGGCAAAGTGGGTCAATCATAATATACATAATATACAATCACAATACATAATATACATAATTTGTTATTTTGGTTGAATTAGAATCATCTAGAGTAGGAAAACTTTACTCTGTTCAACAAAATAACACTGGTAGTATCTGAAGGAAGATAAATGAACAGGTTAAGAAGAAAAATACTGGTCAAGGTCCAGGAATAATGATCAAGAAGGAATAGTGAGAGATATAAAGAAAAAAGAGATACAGAGACAAGATTGCTCAGGGATATGCTAGAAGCTAGAATGGCTGAGAAAGACAGTATTGTGACCTTACAATTGCTACAGCAAAACACCCACAATAATGGTATTGGGCTGTACAGTTAGTGCTTTCTCTCCAGGGCAACCTCTGCTGTTGTCTTTTTATTTAAATCCCCTCTGGAAAGAGGCACCTAAAATCCTGTAGTTCAATGCCACCTGTTCCTCCTTTAAAATGCATTTTCTTTGGTTAAGTCTAGAGAAGCAAAACGAACATGCTGCTACAGATGTGTTTAAACAACTTAGCAAATTTCCAAGTCATATCGTCTCTCTCAGGCACTACTAAAATAGGAACGAGTAACTTGGTAAACCGTAGTGCTGTAGTCTCTAGAGTGTAAGTCTGGGGGCAGGAGGGTAGGTGGCAGTGGTGATGAATATTATCAATCACCCATATAGTCTCAGAGCATGCACACCAGCATGCTGCCTCTGGAAAATAATTTGAAATACAGAACTTCCCTTTTCTGCAAGTGTAAGTTCCAAATTCTGAGTACAATAACCTTTTTAGGTTGATTTTCAGTCTGATACAACTCTGGAACACCATTCTCATTCTGAAAGGCATTTGAGAATATGGCAGGTATGGGGAAAGTTTAAGAAATACAGGGAAACCAACGGGCATGAATTAAGTCCAAGAGTATCTCAACACTTTACTTTCCAAAATACAGTAGGTCAAAAGCCTTTTTGGCTATGTTCTGGCTACCTTTTCTCATACAAGTTTAAAGTGGCATGAAGATAGTCGTAAAGTCACCCTATTAATTAGAATTAGGTTCTAGAGCCATGGAAGAATCTCTTCAGATTTAAGTAGCTCCAGCATATTTCCCTTCGAATGCTAGGTTTTAAAAAGGTAGTATTGGATCCCTCTGCTGCTTTCCTTACGGTATTTTCAAAAATGTACTGATGAATTTGTTTTTTTCTTGCCAAATAATATTTATTATGAAAGCAAACAAACAATTTTCATGATAAGAAATGATTTCTGCTTCTGAAGATTTGCTCACTTGATAAAGAAATCCCAGAGCCACTAGCTCTAAGTTCTGGTGTTCACACTAGATCTCACGCGCCTTGCTCCTTTCTAATTAATCAGGAGAAAGCAGACGACAGAGGATAAGAGGAGAACTGGGAAAGTGAAGAGACACAAAGACGGGTTCCAGCAGCACTGTGTACTCCCAAGAGAAACAAACTTTAAGTTTCAAGCAACAACTGCTTGCTGTCTGGGAGATGCTCAGGCATCAATCAATAAAGGACAGTCAACAGAGGCAAGAGGCCGAGCACACTGCTGCCCTCTGCGAGCGCTGCTAAAAAGGCCAGCTGTTGCCACCTCGTGTAGGAAGCCGGCAGAGCACAGGATACTGGAAAACCCTAAAATGCCAGCTCCTTTAATCTATGCTGTTTTTAACATTCAAAATACCAAGCTACACTATTAAAGGAAGCTTGTATGATGGTATCCTAAGTAAAGGACTTTAACACTGCTTTCACAGTTCACTGACATATGAGATGTGTATATGGACAATTCATATAGACTCTCAAAGCTCCTTATGTTCTAGAAAGTACAAAGGATGAGAGTAACACTGAAATTATCATCATCACTAATATATGGCCTCAAAACTTGTCTTTACCACTTACTATGTGCTTCTCAACCTCCCTTTCTTCATCTGTGAAATGAGAAACATCAAAAGGTTATGAGCAGAATTAAATAAGAATACATGTAAAAGCACTTAACATCGTGCACAGAGAAAACATTGAAACAGTCACATTCATAGGTAGATTCAAAGTTCTAACATCAAATGAAGGAGGAGAAGATGCCTTAGATATTAGCAAGAGCCATCTGAATGACTGGAAATATACTTTAATTCCTGGGTACTAATGACTCTGATTATGCATCTAGAGAACAAAAAGTAATAGAGGAATTAAAAAAGAAGCCTAACTTCCAGATTCTAAGAAATTTATACAAAAGTCCAAATAAAATGAGCAAAACAACCCAGTTAATAGTTGACACAACATTCATAAAACAATAGAAGAATCCCATGTTGTACTAATGGAACTCTTAAGCAATGCTGCCAGCAAGGCCTGGACGCTTGCTCTGCTTTTGAGGTAAGGCACGGTTGGGGAACAAATTCTAACAATAATTTGTGAGATGTTAGTATAATGATTTTTTTTAATGATGGCAATCATAACATAGGAAGAACAACTTCAAACTGAGTCATAATATATCAACCTTTGCCTCTCCAAAGACAACATTTTAAAATCACACTTTACTTCAACAAAAGATTAGAAACATTTAAAATTATGCTAGAAATCTTTATAGATTTTATTTTAGGTTGTTGGTGTTGTTAAATGCCATCGAGTCGATTCCTACTCATAGCGACCCTGTATATGGTTTCCAAGGAATAGCTGGTGAGCTTGAACCACCGACCTTGCAGTTCAAACGACTTTACAGTCAGGCGCATTAGCCCACAGCGCCACACCAGGACTCTATTATAAAAATCCTATGAAATTAGACTTTCTATAAAATCAAAAGATTTTCATGAAGGTTAAAGTGGGCTTGTGTAAACACAGGACAGTTCTAGGTGCAGGTGGATACTGCAAATTCAAAGTCGAAGCGGCCAATGAGTTAGACACTAAACTGTTCCTAAGGTAACTCAGTTTTTGACACCTTCAGAGATCATGTGTTTTCTCTAAGAGTCACTGGGTGGTACAAATGGTTAATAGGCTTGGCTGCAAACCAAAAGATTAGAAGTTCGAACCCACCCAAAAGAGCCTTGGAAGAAAGGCCTAGGGGGTCTAATTCTAAAACATCAGCCATTGAAAACCATCAGGAGTACAGTTGTACAATGACACACCTGTGGTCACCATTAGCTGGAATCCACTCAATTGCAATTGGTTTTGGTGGTAGTAGTAACTGTCTCTAAATTATCTTTATATAACCCGGATCCTTTATCAGTTATAAAAACAAAGTTAAATCTTTCTTTTACCTTTAATATTTTTATGCAAAACAACCTCAAACTCATGGATATTTTACTACCATGTAACCGTCAGATTCCATCAAGTTCTGTCAACTATTCCCTTAAAGCAAAAAAAGAAAAAAGCCCTGGTCCACATACTATATTTACTGCCAAGTCCCTTGTCCCCTTCAATCTGGAATGGTTCTTCAGTCTTTCCCTGTCTTTCATAATCTTGACATTTAAGATTACAGGTCAGTTACTTTCTGTGGCTTACTCTGAGTTTGCTTGTCTGATTTGCTTCAAGTTATATACCTTTGCTAAGAATATCCTAGAAATGATGATGGTTCTCTTCTTTAAGGAGGTACATAATTTTGATCATTACCAACATTAACTTTGGTCCCTTGAAAAAAGTGGTGATTGTTAGAAGCTTCCACAGTAAAATTACTGTTCAACTTTCTAATCAATACGTTTTTATGTGGAGGTATTTTGTGTGATTATATAAACATCCAATTTCTTAGCATTAATTTTATTTACAATTTATATAATTATACATTCCCAGATTCCTATTTTATTTAATAGACTATACTTGGCTCCTTTCAGTCTGTATTTTGATGCTCCAATGCTCCAGGTTTGGTCAGCTAAAGCCTCTTCCAGTTGACTCAGGCTCTTTCTGCCCTTCCCCTCCCCTCCTCTCCAAGTCCTGGTTTCATTTACTGACACCTCTCTTCAAGAACTTCTTTGACTAGAAGTAGGCTTCTCTTTCACTTCTTTGATCTTCCTAACCCCAGCTTTATGGCTTCATTTCTATAGTGAACATAGTAGACCGTCTCCGGAATGAGAGAGAACAATGTACTAACTCTTATGTGCTAATTTTAAACAGAGATGCCTCCTTAAAGTTGAGTTGACCATGATGAAGTGAATGGAGTTAAGCTTGTGGGAGAAAAGCCCACAGAACCTTCATTTGCTGATTGGGCACAACTCAAAATGAAGAGAAACAGCTGGAAACATCCATTGAAAATCGGAACATGGAATGTACGAAGTATGAATATGGGAAAATTGGAGGTTGTCAAAAATGAAATGGAATGCATAAACATCGATATCTTAGGCATTAGTGAGCTGAAATGGCCATTTTGAGTCTGACATCCACATGATTTACTATGCTGGGAATGACTAATTGAAGAGAAATGGTGTTGCATTCATCATCAAAAAGAACATATCCAGATCAGTCATGAGGTACAACGCTGTCTGTGATAGGATAATATCCATGTGCCTACAGGAAAGCCCAGTTAATACCATTATTATTCAAATTTATGCACCAACCACTAAAGTGAGGATGAAATAGAAGAATTCTACCAACTTCTTCAATCTGAAATTGATTAAACATGCAATCAAGATATACTGATCATTACTGGTGATTGGAATGCAAAGGTTGGGACCAAAGAGGAAGGATCAGTAGTTGAAAAATATGGCCTTGGTGATAGAAATGATGCTGGAAAACGCATGATAGAATTCTGCAAAACAAACGATTTGTTCATTTCAAATACCTTCTTTAGACAGCATAAGAGATAACTATACACACGGACCTCGCCAGAAGGAATACATAGAAATCAAACTGACTACATCTGTGGAAAGAGAAGATGGAAAAGCTCCATATCATCAGTGAAAACAAGGCCAGCAGCAGACTGTGGGACAGACCATCAATTACTCATATGCAAATTTAAATTGAAGCTGAAGAAAATGAAAACAAGTCCACAAGAGCCAAAACAGACCTTGAATCTATCCCACCTGAATTTAGAGATCATCTGAAGAAAAG
>NW_006408742.1:2670909-2703688 GCF_000296735.1 Chrysochloris asiatica
CAATGTCAAGAAAACAAAAATCCTCACCACTGGACCAATAAACAACATTCTTATCAATGGAGAAAATATTACAGTTGTCAAGGACTTCATTCTTTTTGGATCAACTATCAACACTCACGGAAGCAGCAGTCAAGAGATCAGACGACGTATTGCATTAGGCAAATCTGCTGCACAAGAACTTTTTAAAGCGTTGAAGAGCAAAGTTGTCAGCTTGAGGATTAAGGTGCGCCTGACCCAAGCCGTGGTATTTTCAAAAACTTCGTATGCGTGTGAAAGCTGGACAGTGAATAAGGAAAATCATAGAATAATTTGAGTTATGGTGTTGGAGGAGAATTCTAAAAGTGCCATGGGCTGCCAAAAGAACCAATAGACCTGTTTTGGAAGAAGTGCAGCCAGAATGCTCCTTAGAGGACAAGATGGCCAAACTTCGTCTCTCATACTTTGGAAATATTATCAGGAGGGAATAGTCGCTAGAGAAGGATATCAAGTTTGGTAAGGTGGAGGGTCAGAGAAAAAGAGGAAGACCCCCAATGAGATGGATTGGCCAGGTGGTAGCATCGATGGATTCAAGTGTGGCAACAGTAGTGAGGTTGGCCCAGGATTGGACATTGTTTCATTCTGCTGTGCATAAGGTCACTATGAGTTGGTGCCGACTCAATGGCACCTAACAACAACAAGTTTAAACAAACAGTCGAGACATTCCCAAAGCAAAGTGTTGAAATCTACTTTTTTTTAACGATAGTAAAACTCTCCTGTTCACCTCCCTCCTTCCATTAACTAACATATCACATTCTAACTGAATAGAAGCTCTGATATGTACAATAAATCACTGTTGCTAAAGTACCATTAAGTTGGTTCCAACTCACAATGACCTTGTATAGGGCTTCCAAGGAGTGCCTGGTGGGTTTGAACTGCCGACCTTGTGGCTAGCAGTCCAGTGCTTATCCTCCAGTGTCACACCAGGACTCTGTAATAAAAAAGCTAAACTCTGAACTTTTTCTGACTGAAAGTAGCCATGACCATATTTACAAGTGTTAGAACAAAGATAAAGCACAGGAAAAGGCTGAAAAGATTCTCTCTTTCAGCTAATGGGCAGTCATCATGGCTCGTCTCTTTTAATGGGACTGATGAAGCCAAATCACTGGTGAAATACTTGTTTCCTGAGATGTTATCAGGTCCATTAACAGCACCTTAATTTTATATGTAGTAAATCATTTTGAGAGTCAAGTGAATATTTTTTTCAGGAAAACCACCAGAAGAACATAGGCCTTGTTTGATACTGCACATATTTGAATTACTAATAGACTTTAAGTAGTTCAATTGGGAGTGAAGAGCAATGAGGTCAGATAGATTCTATTATAAAACATTAGCAAAGACAATGCTATTTAATCACTTAAAGTACACGGTAGTAAAACCCACTCAAGTATTTCCTCGGCGTGATGACAACAACGGGGCTTCAAAGAGGTTCTTGAAATAAAATGGAGCTAAAAGGTAACGGAATTTTTCCATAAACTTTTTGAAGTCCTCTTGTATGTATGGAGTGATATAAGAGAAACACTGTTTTTTTAAAAATAAATAATGCACTCACACACACCATGGTGGTATAGCGTGCTTAGAAAAACAGGAGTGGGGGGGGGGAGAATGAGGGAGGATGCTGTAACACTAAAATACGCCTTCTTTTAACAGTAGAAATTTAGGGAGAAAAAAACAGAACTAGAAATTTCCAGACATATTTGTTGGGCTAATTCTCCTAATGATCCTGTGAAAGATCTGTAATAGTAGTCCTACAAATAAGTGCACATTGTGACATGTAACAGGTCTAAAACAATAAATGAAAGTTACGATTTAAACACAGAGCTTCTGTAACTAAGCTCAGACTTAAGGATACTGCCAAAGTAGTTTGGAAAATCAAATAAGCAACAGTTAAAGGAGATTAGAGTATGTTTCAATGAAAGAGTATTTAAGGAAAGAAAAGGAAAAGAGAAAGACAAGGGAGCTCAGAAACACAGAGAGAATCACATGACAAGGGATGGAGAGGTGAGCACACTGCTTGTTGCTGTTGTTACTAAGTGCTGTTGAGTCAGTGCCGACCCATATATAGAAATCCTACATAGGGTTTCTGAGAGTGGCTGGTAAACTTGAACTGCCAACCTTGCAGTTCCAACCAAGTCTGCAGTCCAGTGCATTACCCTACAGCACCACACTTAGGCACAGGGTATAAAATAGAAAATCCTGCCTGGTTCATTTTGCACATTCTAGTGATTATACGGCAGTGATATAAATTCAGCTTAGAAACTACCTTCAAATTTGAGGCACTTCTTTCCAAGCAACATCTGCTTTATTTTAGATATCTGAAAACTAGTAACATACCAAATTTAAATTTTGTAAAACTAATGTAATGTTTTGCTTATTTTAAAAGACATTTCATACTATGAAGTCAGCTGGAAAGAAGTAAGTACAAATTATTTTTTTTCCCCATTAATTTGAAATGAGTACAGGTGTGGTGCTGTAGGATAAGCACTGGACTGCTAAACACAAAATTAGCAGTTCAAACCCACCAGCCACTCCTTAGAAACGCTATGTAGGGTCCCTATAAATCAGAATTGACTCAATGACACTTAACAATTTGTAACAGGGAAAACTTAAAGCATGGTGTGCTACATGGTAACATATATGCAACATGTTACATACAACAGACTAATCACCAGTATTTATATTTACAAATATTAATTTTCCACTGATTTCACTGGCTTCTCAAAGATAATAAGACTTCTGGTACGGCACTGTGGGATCAGCACTGGACTGTGAACTACAGGGTCTGTGGTTCCAACCCACCAGTTGCTCTTCGGAAACCTTCCACAGGGAGGAAGTAAGTCGGAACTGACTCTACAGCACTTACCAACAATAATACTGATTTGGGGTGAGGAAGGGAAAGACACAGTGGCCTAGCAGAAGGTAAAGCCAGGGAAGGGCTAACATGCGGGAGACAGGAGGCTGGGTTCAGGATCAAGGAGACCATTCATGTACGACAGCGGCTTGATGCAGGCTGTCCAAGCACAAGTAGGATGAAGACAGTGTCTCTATAAGCACATGGTCAGGGTACAGAGAGGAAACCATGTGTGTGTTGGAGGGGCTGAGAGGGGACGTGGTGGCATAAAGCATCAGAACACGCAATTAGTAAAAGGGCTCTGATACACACAACCAGCTGGCATGGGGCATCAGAATGTAGTGTGCAGGCAGTACAGCACAGGATAAGGCACAGTGGTCGGGACCCAATGGGCATGTGACATAGCTGGAGTTGGGTGAGAAGGACATTTGAACTATGGTCGGGATAGTAACAAGAGTTTGGTTACTATATACACGGCACTGATACCATAATAAGGATACTAACAGCAAGGTTTTCACTGTCTGAAAGGGACTTACAGCTATGGGAAGGGAGAAAACTAGAATGAACCCCTGTGGTTCTAGAGAAGAACTGAAAGTACTGCTGCCAACTCATGGTTTTTAATACACACACACACATTTTCAGGGACAAATATATGTAAATATGTCTATATGCATATACACATAAACCACTTATTCTCTAGCTTGTTCCACTGGAAGGGCCCGGAAAAAGCATTACTTTAATAACAATGTGCAGCTCTAGCTTCCAGATCTTGATTTCTAAACACCATTTTCCAAAATAAGAAAGCTGGGCTAAAAAAAGTCCAGGGCAAGTCTGGAAACTCTTATAAGAGAGAACAATGTTGGGATAACCAATAATGCATCAGTATTAGCATTCTGATTTTCAGCTGCATTATGGCTATTAGGAGAGAATCTTTGTAAGAAACACACACCCAAGTATTGGGGATAAAGGGACTTCAGGTTAGCAACTTACTCCCAAATAACTCAGGGGGAGAAAAAAAAGTTCTTTGCATGTATCTGTGACTTTTCTGGAAGTCTGAGACTGACTGCATGAATAAATAGAAATGGAGAAAGCAGAAAGGCAGTAAACTAGCAGAGGGCAGAAAAAAACTACTCACTGAGGTCTTCAGCCAGTTGAACTCGTTTACCGGTAAGCAATTTAACCTTCTTTTCACCATCTTCAGCAAAATCTTCCAATACTTCTTTTACATTTTTCTCCAATCGTCTGACTGTTCAAAGTAAATAAGAAGTCTGAGAGCACTGTTTTTATGAATGCACAGGGATAGTAAAAAATAAATCTATATGAAGGGTACGTTGTTTTTCTCATTGTATTAGAGCTACTGTAAAATTCACATTTCTCACAGCTGTAAGGGGATCTCTACCTGCTAGACAATAAAACACGCAATCGAAAGTCTCAGTGAAAGTCACATGCTCAAGGTGTAGTCATGATGGAAGTACAGACGGGAGCCTGTTTTTAAATGGCATTCTTGTATCATGAAGAAGTCTGCAGGTATGTTCTATCACTCATCTTTTCCAGATAGGATTTGTGTTCATTACTATTTTAAGAACAAATTACAATCTTTAGGCTTTCTAATAAAATCTACTTCTAAGGTAGCACTTTGGCACTTTTCTGTTAAAAATGGATTTTACTACTACTATTATTGATGTGGAGTCCTGGTGTGGCGCTGTGGGTTAATGCGCCAGACTAAAAAAGCCATTTGAACCGCAAGGTCGACAGTTCAAGCTCACCAGCTGCTCCTTGGAAACCCTATACAGGGTCGCTATGGGTCAGAATCGACTCAACGGCACTTGACAATAACAACATTATTGATGTAAAAATTAGAAAGTGACTTCTTTTTGGCTTACCTTCAGTATTTGTAAGTTGCTGCCTTAATGTATTTGCAGTGATAGCAAGCATGCGTTGTATTCGCCAAAATAAGACCACATCGTTGCATTCCAACTGAAATATTAAATGAAATTACCAAATGCAAGTTTAGAAAGGAAAACACACAGCTACTACAAGTCAGCTTTTTAAAAATAGTACTCAGATTTGTGTACGTACATATATTCCTATTATAGATATAGAAGTCCGGGTGTGGCGCTGTAGTAGGAAAAGCACTTGACCTCAAGGTCAGTTTAAACTGCAAGGTCAGTGGTTCATACTCACCAGCCACTCCTCAAAAACCCTGCACAGGGTCTCTACAGGCTGGAACTGACTCCACGGCATTTAACAGCACCAACAATAAATACAAGTTGAATGTTCTCAGTCTAGAATCCATGACACCCTGCATGATTTGGGTTCTATTTGCCCCACAGATACATACATGGTTTTATTCTGATTCCCAAATGACAAAACATAAACTCAGGAAGCAGATGTGCAATCAACTCCATAGTAGTTAGCCAACAATACCATACACAAAAGTTGATAGCAATATACCTTCCAATTTATATGCATTTCCTCTTTAGGCTAACTAGCCTTTTTCTTTGAGAATGTACTCAGGTCATTCTTTTGAAATTCTGCTGTACATAAAAATCATTTTTTAAAAGAAGCTTAGTCTGAAGAGAAAGTCCTTCTCAACAATTAAAGCTATGCAAAAAATATCAGCACTTTTATATGTGTGTACTTAAGTACACATTTTCTTTTAAGCTCCGAATTTTTAAAAGAAAAGTATACCAGGTATCTCAATTACATAGAACTTGATTAGCAGAACTCTTTCAAAAGGTAAGAAAAGGGCTCAAATGCAGTCCTGTGTTACTAGAGGTTAAGGAGCTCTGGTAGCATAGTGATTACAAGTCACGCTGCTAACCTCAAGCTTGGCAGTTCAAAACTAGTGGGCGAAAGATGAAGCTTTCAGCTCCTGTAAAGATTTACAGCCTTGGAAATCCTATGTAGGGTGGCTATGAATCAGAACCAACCCCACAGCATACTCCCTCCACTACTAGAGGTTACTCTATGTGTTATTAAACTATGTAAAAGTGTCCACTCCAAGAATATCACACAGTTCTTGTAAAGAATAGTTTAAAACATTTACCATAAGACAAAATAACAAGAAAACAGCAGAATAGAAAAAGCAGTACGATTTTCATTACGAAAATAGATGGTTACGTAAAACGCATGTGTATACGAAAATGTAGACTAGAAATACATATGTGCTTTGCTTAATGTCCATAACATGTTCTATAATTCAGACAGGAGGGGGGGACTCCAGAGCACAGTGGCCATGGGGCTACTGTGTGGGGCACAGGCCAGGCAGGCAGCTTCCGCTGTGGATGCCTCAGGTGAGTCCTTGGACAGGTCCTACTCAGCCACTACTACCTTTTCTACTAAGAGCTGCAGGGAAGGCCAACTTGTTTTTGAGAATCTGTATTGGGATAGGGCAGTGTGGATCAAAGGAGCTGAGAGTACCCAAGTCAGGCTGGGGCACATACCTTTCCATCGATGCTCTATGGGACTACACTAGGCAGAACATGGGGATTAGATCTGTTGAGGTGTGAGAACTAAGAGAAATCAGGGTTGGGAGTTTGGGCCTGGACCTCCATAAATACTGACTAATTGGCTTCAGGCCACATGAAACAGCTGGGTAGAAGTGTTGTTCCAACTGCAGGACAAGAGTCTAGCGTCCTAGCATTCAGATACTTGGGTGCCCTGGCCCACTGACATAGATGCAGTCAGATGCTGCCTGAATGGACATTAAGCAATCCACTCTGATACACAAAAACATGAAGGAAAATTACCTCTCAGACATGCAAGTATTATTTAAAAGTAACAATTTTCTATTTTATATTTTCCCCCCAACTTGCATTTATCACACTTATTTTTCCACTAGGGGAATGTATTTCTGTCTAGTGTTAAAAAATAAAGCTAATTCTTTTAGAAAAATGGAAGATCAACACTAAAAAGAAGTGGTTTAATGTCTATTATACGCACACATATTCTTACAGGTTCTGGGGATGAGGTGCTTATAAGATGCATTTACTACCAAACTAACAATTATCTTTGAAAAGATATGAGTTGTTACTTTTTATATATCATGCACACTTTTTTACCAGAAGAACATTAAGAGTCAAAATTAATGCCAAAACTAAAGTTTACTTTTAAATATCTATAAGCAACTATTACTAGCACACATTTCTGCTTGTTTCTGAAAATCTTACCTCAGAATCTATAAAATGCCTTTGGTAGTAATAAAAGCCTCTTCGACAAAGGTTACAATGATTTAGAGCTGTTTTTAAGAAATGTCTTCTATAAACTTGGTGCCAAGTATCCTTAATCTAACATGAGAAAAGAAAACAAAAGCCAGAGGTAATGTACATGCTTCATGTTGAGCAAACACCTGCTGAAAAATGGAAGCTTATTTATGAAAAAGCTAAAAGCAATGACAAAGTAGTTATCTATCCACCTTTTTATCCTCTTCCTTTTTTGCCCTAGACAAAGATTAGATGTATTACTACTCTATCCCATTAACCGTTTATGTGCTCCAAAATTTTTAGCGTTTCCAATGAGAAATATTATTTTGTATAGATTCTATAGGGTGGGGATTATCTTCTAGTCATAGGGAAGGAAACCAAGGCAACAAGAAGTCAAAAGCCTTGCCTAAAACAGGGTTAAGATTAGGAAGTAGGTTCCAGACTATGTTCATGAACTCAACCATATTTCCTTTCTGATTCTGAAACTCCATTGCTACCATACCATCAGGCACCCTGCCACTGTATTACTATATGGTAGTCTGTTGGAGCATTCAGTGATTTTCCACACCCACTCTATTTTGAGCTTAACAACAATAATGTTAAATAGGTAGATGTCATTTTACAGATAAGAAAACATAAATGATCAAATGATATACAAACTGCTAAATGCAGCATTACTAGCAAATAGGGAAATACAGACTGCACATTTTCAGAATCTTTTCATGGTACTTTGCAATCTTTGCTGTAGCTTCATAAAGTGCTTTGTACAAAGTGTCATTTGGGGGAAAAAAAGGAAGAAAAAAAAGATTTTTTTGTTTAAAGAAAGAAAATAATTGAATATACAGTAAACATATCCTAATATAAAAATTAAAAACAAAACCAAAAAAACAAACACCTTAGAAAATCCTCTTACCTTCAAGACAAAAGTCATTCCTAATGCATTAACCAAAGGTCAATACTAAAAGAAGTATCAAATTGAATACAATTTATTGCAAATAGGAACAGGACAAAAATAGAAAATGGAATTTATATTTAACTAAAAATCTCATTTACTAATCAATTTAAATCTCATTTTTTAATTTACAACCAACACTACATGTAGAACAGTTTTAACTGGTTTGAGTTTTACTGGGTTTCCTTTTTCTGCCCTCTGGTGGAATTGAAAGTAAGTATACTCATTTTGCAAGTGCATAAACATAAATAGTAGATACTTCTTAAAACAAACCATCTTTGGATCTGAAATTCCTTCTATAACTGCTGTACATACTAGATTTACTTTTCTAATTGGGTTTCATGCAAACGAATATTAAAATGAACTTCTGATTCCTTACACAGACTCCAAACTAAATTAGTAAGGGATGTAGTCCCAGAAACACACTGGTTTTTGCTTTTCTAATTTATCCCAAATAACCCTCATTAATGTAAGCAAAACATGGTCATATTCTTAGACTAATTTTATCCTCTTACTATAAATGGAGAATCCAAATCCTTATTCAATTTAATAAAAAACATTCAGAATTTTTTCTAATTTCATTTTTTTCTATATTTACATGTACCTGATTGGGTTGTATCATTTTACTGTAGAACACATATGTGCATATAGTGAGTCATACTTAAGCAGAGCTCTATTTTGCCATTTGAAACAGTGTGATGTGGTGGAGAGATCTGGGTAGGGTCTTACTCCTTTGTGAGAACTAAATGCTGAGTATGCCCTAGTATTTAAGCCTCAGCTCCACCAATTACAAATGAAAGCATCGGACTGAAAAACTCAAACTCAGAAAGTAAAATTTCTCCTACCTACACAATCAGAATGTTTTTATTGTCAGCAAACATACACATGATCAGAGTCAAATGGAGCACTTAAACATCTAAGTAGCACACTAGGAGTAGTAACATTTAACCTCAAGAAATAAAGGTTAATGGAGCAGGTTCATGCTTTTCAGCAACAGAAATAAAATAATTACCAAGCTTGGGTCTACGTCTACTCCTCGGGATTCCAGGTTCTTTCGGACTGTGGTTATCTCATCACTGGCAAGGTAAGCTGGATGCTCTTCATTACATTTCAACATCTTCTCCAGCTCGTTCTTGGTTTCATTGTGAACACACTTTAAAAAGTTTAAAAGACAAGGATGTTTACACAGATCATAATTTGGCACATCTTCAATTCCAATTAATCTAGTAACCTGCCTTATGAATCGAGGGCAAGTAGCTTAAGGAACCACAACAACCTGGGGTCTTATGAGGGGGGAAAAACTAGGAAAACAGCCCAATTTGTCACATTTTCCTTTTGCCAAAATATTTTACACTATCACCAAACACCTTATTATGCATTTTCAAGAATTCTTTGACACTAGAGTATGATCTGCATCTAGGAAAAATGACCCTAACTGTAAGGAAAGACATGATAGCCTATACATTGCTCACATCAAGAACTAAATTACTGTTAAGGAATTCATACTTACTGGCATATTTGTTTTCAGATAAATAAATTAGATGCAAAACACACAAATAAGATCATCAGTTCTACACTCAACAAATCATACACTTTCAAATTTTAGTCTTTTCATTAACACTTTCGTAATCCAATTATCGCCCAACTTTGAATTTTCTGTTGAAAACATGTATTTTCATTAATGGGAGGCATGCTAAATCATACTCTAGACTTCAAGTAAAATTATGTGGGACACACACATATATGTCTCTGGACTTGGTACCACCTTCTAGATCCCATGACTGAAAAAAAAAAAGGAAAACCTAAACCCACTGCCATTTAGTTGATTCTGACTTATAACGACCCTGTATATGGTTTCCAAGGCTGTAAATCTTTCCAGGAGGAGAAAGCCTCATCTTTCTCCTACAGAGCACTGGTAGATTTGAACTGTCAACCTTGCCATTAGTAGTCCAGTAATTATCCTACAGCATCACCAGGGCTGCCTTGAAAGGCATATATAATTTAGGACTACTGAAAATGTGGTATTTGTGAAAACATGAATGCACGACGGGAAAGTCAACTTTCAAATAATGCACTAGAACCTGAAAATAAGCTTGTAAATTTAATTCCCAGTAAAAAAGAAACAGACAAAAGTTTTGTGAAATTACAGTTCCAAGAGGCATCAGCTCATGTAATGCCCTGCATAAACAGTACTTCGTGGCATGCACCCATTCATCTGTTTCAAATAGTCCTATAGGTCCTCTCCTGATGTCTGCAAGCACTGCCCTTCTATCCCTGATGAGAAAAATGTAGATGGGCACTTTATGTTCCATGGGTCATGAGAGGGTTAAGAATCCCGCTTTACACAACTTCTATGAGCACAGTATGTCATCATTCTTATATTTACTTCAGTTTCAGTTGGCTTAAGAAAATCAAAACAAGTCCACGAGAGCCAAAATATGACCTTGAACATAGTCAACCTGAAATGAGACAGCATCTCAAAAACAGATTCAATGCACTGCACACTAAAGACCAAAGACGAGAAGAGTTGTGGGATGGCATCAAGAACATCATACAGGAAGAAAGCAAAAGGTCATTAAAAAGACAGGAAAGAAAGAAAAGACCAAAATGGATATCAAAAGAGACTCTGAAACTTGCTCTCGAATGTAGAGAAGCTAAAACGAATGGAAGAAATAAGAAAAAGAGTTGAACAGAAAATTCCAAAGGGTAGCTCGAAAAGACAAAATCAACTATTATAAGGAAATGTGTAAAAATCTGGAGTTAAAAAACCAAAAGGGAAGAACATACTCAGCATTTCTCAAACTGAAAAAAACTGAAGGAAAAATCCAAACCTCAACTTGCAATACTGAAGGATTCTATGAGTATAATATTGAATGATGTAGAAAGTATCAAAACAAAAAACAAGATGGAAGGAATACAAAGAGTCACTATACCAAAAAAAAAATGGTCGATGTTGAGCCATTTCAAGAAGTAGCATAAAGTAAAGATGGCACTGAAGGAAGAAGCCCAAGTTGCACTGAAGGCCCTGGTGAAAAACAAGGCTCTAGAATTGATAGAAAACAAACTGAAATGTTCCAACAAACTGATGAAGAATTGGAGGTGCTCACTCATCTATTTCAAGAAATGTGGAGGACAGCTACTTTGGTCAACTGATTGGAAGAGATCTTTATCTATAGTCATTCCAAAGAGAGGTGATGCAAGAAAATTTGCAAATCATCAAACAATATCACTAATATCAAATGCAAGTAAATTTCCTGAAGATAATTAAAAAAAATGGCTGCAACAGTACATTGTCAGGGGACTGCCAGAAATTAAGTACAGCCAAAGGGAACTCCCAGAAAAACAAAGTCAGATTCAGAAGAGGACATGTAACAAGGGATACCACTGCTGATGTCAGATGGATCTAGGCTGAAAGCAGAAAATATTAGAAAGATGTTTATCTGTGCTTTATCATCTGTGTAAAGGCATTCAACATGACAAGCTATGAATAACACTGTGAAGAATGGCTATTCCAGAACACTTAATGTGCTCACGAGGAACCTGTACACAGACTAAGAAGCAGTTGTTTGAACAAGGGGATACTGAATGGTTTAAAATCAGTAAAGGTGCGCACCAGGGTTTATATTCTTTCACCATATCTATTCAATCTATATGCTGAGCAAATAATCTGAGAAGAACACGGTATCAGTATTGGTGGAAGACACAATAACAGCCTGTGGTATGCAGATGATACAACCTTGCTAGCTCGAAGCCAAGAGTCTTAAAATACTTACTGATGAAATTAAAGACCACAGCCTTCAGCATGGACAGCACCTCAATGTAAAGAAAACAAAAATCCTTACCACTTGACATAAAAATAACATCTTGATAAACAGAGAAAAGACTGAAGTTGTCAAAGACTTCACTTTGCTTAGACCGAAAATCAACACTCATGGAAGCATAGCCAAGAAATCAAACATCATAATGCATTATGCAAACCTGCTGCATAACACTTCTTTAAAGTGTTCAGGAACAACGATATCTGTTTAAGGACTAAGGTATGCCTGATCCAAGCCTTAGTATTTTCCATAGTCTCATACACATGTAAAAGTTGGAGAATGAATACAGAAGACCATAAAAAAATTGATGCATTTGAATTGAGGTGTTGGAGGAGAATATTAAAAGTACCATAGGCTGCCAGAAGAACAAACAAATTTGTCTTGGAAGAAGTACAACCAGATCGCTCCTTGAAAGCCAGGATGGCCAGACTTTGCCTCTCATACTTTGGACACGTTATCAGTAAGGATCAGTTCTTGGAGAAAGACAACATGCTCAGTAAATTGGACACCTAAGAACAACAAACACACTTCCATCCCTTCTGTGTAATTATTAACAATCTTTTCACTAAAGGATGATATATACATACTAGTAAGTTTTGAAAATGAGATTTTAAGTTAGATTTATCTTTACTATTTATATTTAACCTTTCATTAATAATTGCACAGTAAAAGAAACTACCTTCTAATTTACTAATACTTTCTGACCCAGATTGTACCATATTATGGAATCAGAGTATCTGTACAAGAATTATACTTAAACACAAATAAATTGACTAGTAAATGAAACTATTAACACTCTGTAAAAGCATGACACATCGGAATAGATGGCAGTGATGGTGGTGCTTATATGCCATGTAGTTGATTCCTGTATAGGGTTTTTAAGGTTGTAAATCTTTACAGAAGCATAAAGTTTCATCTTTCTCCCAAGGAGTAGATTCAAACTGCTGACCTTATGGTTAGCAGTCCAACTCATAACCCACTACACTACCAGAGTTCCTTTGGAATAAATACTATTCAAGAAGGAAAACTACAACTGTTAGCTTAACATCTGCATATTTAGTCTGAATTAAGGACATCTCTAATAATGGTATACCCCAACTAGTCTCCAATGTATTGTGACCAAGATCTCAATGAGTTCAGCTTAGGCAACGTAAGACTATTTCAAAGGGATGAATTTTTCTAGAAAACTAAGGAAAATGAAACAACAAATTCATGAAATAGTTTTCAGAACATGGATTTCTCATCTGTAACAGGACAAATGTGAAAGACATGAGGATGAATTCTTACAAGACTCCTTAATCTTGTAATAGGAGAACTGGAGATATTTTTAATCTTTTCTAGAATCTGTTTGTCAGTAGGTCTAGAACACTTAGGTAGGTTGCATCCTGGAGTGGAGAATTAGAAAGGTCAAAAAAAGAGAATCTGATTCAGAAGAGTCTGACATGGAGCTCTATTTTGAAGGAAAAATAAAGTATACATACACAAACACCAGATTAGGAGATTCCAAGACACTCTTCCATCTACACTCTAAATTATCCCTTCTGTTCCAGTCAGTCTGGGAATTATGCATCCTGCCATGAAACTTTCCAGGCAGAAGGCTCTTCTCTGACAGATTTCCAGATTTCTCTTCTAGCCACAGACCCTTTCTTTAATCTTAAAACAAATTCCTCTGCTTCTTGGAGGGTCACAATGGTTCCAAGTTCTAAGGAATAATATGTTATAACTAGGAATCATTTTTCTTCAAGAGTGTTTGACCAAAGTATATTCACCAAGGGAGTTACTAAGGCAAGTTCTGCCATTATCATTTGTTTTGTACAAATTCTAGGTCTAATTTCACTAAGACTTGAGGGCTAGACACCAGTTTTCTCTGGAGTTTATCTGCCTTACACCAGCTTTTTCCAATCAATGACTCTTCCTGTCTCAAAGTCAGAAACCTCTGATGAATCTCCTAGAAATTATTTTCTGACAGACCTTCTGCTCTCAGCCCATCTGTACAGCAGAGATAACTGAAGCACCCCAAACACATGCATGATCCAATCACTAACTCTATTTCCTTTTTTCTCAATGACCCATTTTCCACATAAATCATGGCAAAAAAAAAAAAAAAAAGAGAAAAGGAAGACTGTCCTTTCAGTATTTTGAGAGAAGTTTAGACAAGACAGCTCATGAAAAAAGAAACATGTGAAACTGTAGAAAAAGAAAAAGGCATTGATTACATAATTTCACTGCATCTAAAATGAAAACAAAAGCATAAAATAAATAAAGATAATAAATCACTTAGTAATGTTTTCCTTCTCTTTAACTCCTATCTCCATTTTTCCATTTCAGTACCCTTTCTCTAATGCAATACATTAAAAAACAAAGAAAACAAGAAAAGTAGACTAGATATTCTATTTTATATTCATTTATTCATGTATTTATAGTCTAAATTCTATTTAGACTCTTTAAGGAATGAATATAAGAATGAGAGAGCTTTAAAAAAATAATGCTAAATGGGAAAATAAAATTTGAAAGAAATAAAATGGCTGAAGGTGTGTATGCACACACATAGGAGGACTGAATTACTTGCAGTTCCTTTTTATTTATGCATCCTCAAATTATTTACACTTGGCTTTACCATTTTGATTTTCTGTTGTTGTTTTAAGTGCTGTCAAGTCAGTTCTGACTCAAACCTGTATAGGGTTTCCGAGGAGCAACTGGTGAGTTTGAACCACCGACCTTGCGGTTCAAATCGACCTTGAGTTCCAGTGTTTATCCTTTGATCTTATAAGCTGCTATAAAATGTTTATTAAAAAATTAAATTCTATAATTCTGGTGCCTGTCTGAATCTTTATATTTATTTTGTGAAGACATATATAACAAAATGAAAAAGAATAAAATAATTTGAATAGATAAAAATTCAGAAGAAATAACCAAATAAGGTTAAAAAAATTTGTTTTTTCTAATCACATTAATTCTATATGTTGTTGTTAAGTGCCATTGAGTTAGTTCTGACTCATAGTGACCCTTTATAGCGATTCCAAGGAGTAGTAGGTAAGTTTAAACCACTGACCTTGTGGCTCATATCAACCTTGCAGTCCAGGGGTTATCCTACACACTAGGATTTCATTCTGTATATTGTTGTTGTTGTCGTTAAGTGCTGTTGAGTCAGTTCTGACTCATAGTGACACTACATAGGGTTTCCAAGGAGCAGCTGGTGAGTGTGAACCACCAAGTTGTGGTTTAAACCGACCTTGTGGTTCAGTGCTTTATCCCACAGTGCCACACAACAGGAAATCCTTGTCAGTTTTTTCTTGCTCTTTAGTTATTTTTTGGTTTCCTAAATCAACTAGAGAATTAAAACAAAGTAATCGCCAAAAAAGGACATGTCACCTCCCCTTTCTTTCAATAACATAGCTACTATACTTTGTAAAAAACTTTCTTTTATAGTTTCCTGTTTATTCTAAAATATTAGTTATAGTTTAGAAAGGCTATTAGTAAACATCTGAAAATGTTAAGATTTAAAAGACTGATCTAGAACCATGCAAAGGTTGTATTTTTGTGTCTGAATTAAAATAGTATCAAAACGATATCATCATAAGACTGGAAGTTTGATGGATTTTACCTGTTCTTGGGTCCGATTCTTCCAGTATAACCACCTTTTTTTCCAGTCTGGGCCTATCATGTTTTCAATTGCACTTTCAGCTACAAAAATTAAAAAATATTTTAGTTATTATTTTAATTCACTAAGAATTTCATCACTTACCAAGTATATAACTTCTAATTAATAATGGTCTTTCTTAACTACTTCCAAGTGCTCTAGCAATATACAGTTCAAATAAAAATATATAACTGGTATGCTATATACATAAGAATTTAACTATATATGTATATGTCGTGTTAAGTGCAGTTGAGTTGGTTCCAACTCATAGTAACCTTGAATAGGGTTTCCGAGGAGTAGCTAGTGAGTTTGAACTGCCAACCTTGCAGTCCAGTGCTTATCCTAAGCTCTATATATGTATATGTTGTTATTAAGAGTCGTTGAATAGGTTCCAACCCACAGCAATCCTGTATAGTGTTTTTGAGAAGCAACCGGTGAGCTTGAACCACCGACCTTGCAGTTCTAACCAACTTTGTAGTCCAGCGCATTAAACCATAGCACCACACCATACAGAACATAAGAAAAGTATAATTACTTACAAAAGTCCTATAGACACAGTAACAGACACATTAAAATATTCTCAATGATAACATATTAAAATACAAGTGTATATAAGCTTAAGTCCAATTTATTTCACATTCCTAGTAATTCTAAACTGTTGACTGAAAAATTCACAAATAATATTTAATTTTAGTGCTGCTAACAAAGACCTAGAATTGTGCACTGTTATTTTGATAAACGTTCACAAAGTTTTATGACTCCTTCACCACTGTGAATGCTTACAACTTGGTGACCCAGGCCAGGACTTACTATCTTTGAGACGAGCTTGAAGAGCCTCTTCCATAAAATAAATAGCTGCATCCCACTGCTGCTTATCAGATATGGACCGGTCTTCTAAAGCATTGTGTTGAATAACTCTCTGAAAAAACAAGGAAGGGAAAAGCGAATTTTACTTACATATTATCATTTTAGAGGTTTTATACAAATTGACAATTTTTGAGAAGTGAATATTCAAAATAAGATATACCTAAAATATGCCCCACTCATGAAAACGGAGGTCATCTTTTTTTATTTGCCTGCTTATTTGTCAGCTCTCTGTCTAAAAAAATTAAACAGTAAAGATTGTCTCTTAGCCCCACATAAGTGAGCTATTTTTAAAACTGTCCAGAGAGACAATTTCACATTTAACTAAATAAGAGAATCCATTTCCAGAGCCCTAGCTTTCAGGAGTTCATAAGTCAGGTCATCTTCACCTCCCAGTTTTGCCATCTACTCTATATAATAGTATTTTCAAGAAAGAAGAGGGGGAGGAAAATTAAAAACCATTGTATTTCATTATTAACAGAAAAGATAAAAGGAACAAGGTAGAAACTTTAAAGATATAAGCAATCATAAACACTATTTATTAAGATTAAAAACTGGCTTCCTAATTTTATAACTATTGAATGAAAAAATAAAAATGGCATCAGTCTTTTAGAAAGTCAGTCTTACAATTAGTTTTTAAATATGAATACAAACATTTTTCAAAATTAAATTGTAACCAGCTCACAGTGAAATGTTCTAACTCTCTAAGCAGAGAAGGTGTTTAACAAATGTTGTGGTATTTTCCATATAACAAAAGTTTTATCAGGTGGTGGAGGTCAGAGTCCAACACTTTTAAATCACACAGAATTGAGCTTGAATTTTAGTCAATGACAATAGTTCTGTTATTAGATGCTGTTGAGTCAACTCAGACTGAAAATGACCCTACAGAACAGAACAGAACTGCCCCATAGGGTTTCCAAGGCTGTAATCTTTACAGAAGCAGACTGTCACCATCTTTCACCCATGGAGCCGCTGGTGGACTAGAACTACCAACCTTGTGGTTAATAGTCTAGTGCTTATCCTACTGAGCCATAGCAGCACCGGTATTATTGTCTTCGAGTCGGTTTCAGCTCACTGTGATACTGTGTAGGGTTTCTAAGGAGTAGCTGGTGGGCTTGAACTGCTTAGCAGTCCAATGCTTGTATGACAGTGCCACACACAGTCCCCTATAAAAGGGTTGTCAGCTTGAGAAATTCATTAAAAAATATGAGGCCAACATCCTAATATGCAAATGACATACCAAGCTGTCTTCTGCAAAGTCATTCCACTTGTGGCGTTTAATACTTTCTTCTTTAACAGCCTCTTTAAGTTTGTCAAATATATCATCATGCTCTTTTCCTTTTGGTTCCGTCATGAAACGGGAAAATTCTTCTTGTAGGGTCTCCCAAGCAACCTAGAATTATTTAAGATCCCTATATATGACATATATTTATTTAATGTATAACATGAAAAAATAGCACATGAATTCAAGTCAAACAGGTGAGATACATCAGTGTATCAGAAATTATATATAAGTATATACACACATATACACAAAACTCCATTAATGGAAACAAAGGGCAGCAAATGAAAAGTCTGGTCCAAAGATGACAGTTGGAGGTTAGTGATGATAGACTGGGCCTCCTGACATGTTTGCTAGACATATAGTTTATAACTTCTAAAAATTAGTTGGCAACGTTGAAATTTTGGGCAACTTCATATACAAATCTGCATTTCTAGCTTGTTGGAACTCTCTGGCAACGATGTACACCATTCTACACGACCCCACCTGCAGGAGCTGAGCAGACGAGTGAGATATGCACTTTCAGTCAGTTACTAGACTTATTCTACCCTGTAGATACTGGAGTTTGTCTGCTTCTTGAAAAAGCTTTCAATTTTTTTCGTGAATGATTCAGTCTTCTGCACTGCAGCAACACTTTCTAAATAGCTAAGTATTATTCAGGCTTATATTACAGCTAACTCCTACAGACGAGCAGTGTCAAACGTAATTAAGAACTAAACTTATGGATAAGTGGCCTTTTATGTGATGCGTTTTATATTTAATCCTCCTCATGTTACAATGAAGAAACTGCAGCTTGAATAAAGGTAAATGATGGAGTCAGTCTTTAGAATCATGGTTCCTGACTCTCACCAGGACAATGTCCTTTAGACTACTCCTAGGTCCAAGGATGGAAATCAGCTAGAAACAGACTAATTGTCCTTGTAACGACCACTAAGGAGCTCTGGTAGCATACTGGTTACAAAATCGGGCTGCTAATCTCAAGGTCAGCAGTTCAAAAATACCAGCTGTTCCACAGGAGAAAGACAAGGCTTTCTGCTCCCGTAAAGATTTACAGCCTCAGAAACCCTATGCAGGGATGTTATGGGTAAGAATCAACTCGACGGCACTTAACAACAATAACTTGAACCTCAGTATACAAAAACATTAAAAAATTAGGGCTGCTAGTGAGGTGTCCTGGTGTGGTACTATGGGTTAATATGCTAGACTGCAAAGTCGGTTTGAACTGCAAGGTTGGCAGTTCAAGCTCATCAGTTGCTCCTCAGAAACTCTCTACAGGGTCACTATGGGTCAGAACAGACTCGACAGCTCTTAACAACAACATGAACCTCAGTATACAAAAACATTAAAAAATTAGGGCTGCTAGTGAGGTGTCCTGGTGTGGTGCTGTGGGTTAATATGCTAGACTGCAAAGTCAGTTTGAACTGCAAAGTTGGCGGTTCAAGCTCACGAGCTGCTCCTTAGAAACTCTCTACAGGGTTGCTATGGAACAGACTTGACGACACTTAACAACAACAACAGTGAGGTGTCAGCGGCAGAAGTAGTCTAGCTACTTTAGGGGTAAATGTGTTGACAAGTGAAAGGGTTCAGCAACATGCAATTTTGGAAGGGAGACTATAAAAGTTCTTAGAAAGGGAAACTAGAAGAAACTGAGAACAGAGGTAAAGAAGCTAGAGCTGGAATCAGAGAGGAAAGGGGTGAAACCACATGTGAATAATTAGGAGACCCCATTTTATTTAGAAGAAAGGGAATGAAAAGCCAACTTATTTTTAACACGGATTTCAATTTTGTAGTTTAACCCAGAACATCAGATATACTGACTTCATGGGGTGATGTACAAAGCTTATCAACTCAGATATGATGATGGTGTCCACAGCAGCTGGCATGTACTACGTGCCAGGTACTGTCTACTACATGTAGGAATTCGTTCAATCCTCACAGCAACCATAGGAGGCAGGGAACATTCTCATTCCTATTTTGTACATGAAGCAACAGAGGCATAGAAAGGTTAAGTAACACTAGTCCAAGGATCACATTGAGCCAAAATATGTTGGTAACAGAAATAGTTCTTAGTCTAATCTTCCAGCAGGAGTCCAACTAAGAAAATGATTATTTTAGTTTATCAGTCCTTAAGAAAACCAATAAATGAAATCTTGTATGCATTAAGTATTTTCCTTAGAGAATCTCCATCCACAGAAGTTCAAAATATTCCACATTCAAAACTTTACTGTTTGTTTTTAAAATGCCGTCTTTGAAAGAACCAACACTCTCAACCCAGTACCAACTACTAACACTTTAAATCAGTGGAGTATAAAGACTAAAAAGGAAAAGACAGTGGCTGTGATGGTAATACAACCAAACTGTCACAGCTTCAGGTCCCTGACATAATGCTTCTTACCCATTGAATTAAATTATATCCTAACCTCTACTGCTTTATTAGGAAGCTGCTTGTCAGTCCATTGCTTAAGCTTGATATCCACTGTAGTATTAAACGTTCCTGAATTCATAGTCTGTGCAGCAGGAAGATAGATATTTTCAATCACATGAGTTGATACTCTTTCCCACAAGGACTGCTGAAGGATTTCCTCCCTGAAATTCAAAAATAAGTAAATACATTTAAGAACAAGGAGCTCTGGTACAGTAGTGGTTACAAGTAGGGCCTCAAGATCAGCAGTTTGAAACTACCAGCGGTTCTTCGGGAGTCAGATGAGGCTTTGTGCTCCTGTAAAGATTCACAGTCTCAGAAAACCTATACAGGGTCGCTATGAGTTGGAACCAACCCCCTGGCACATCACCACCACTACCACCAAATTTAAGAACACTGAAGTGAAATATAACGCCAAGTTTTGAAAAAAATAATTTTACAAAAGTATTAACTTACAATAAACTGTGCATATTGGAGGTGTGCAAATTGATAAGGCTTTACATACAAATGAGGGCATTTCAAAGAGTTCAAGGAAAAATGGAGTGAAAAGATAAAAGAATCTTCCCCTGAACTTTTTGAAGCCCCTTCATGCATGCACATCTGCATATAAGCACAGTTCTACTTAAAAACAGAAAGTTCTTAAAAATACCAAAGACTTTTAATTTATAATGACGATACCAATACAAGCATTCCAAGGCTACATATACATATATCATATACATATATAAGGAGCTCTGGTAGTGTAGTGGTTACGAATTGTGCTGCTAACCTCAAGGTCAAAACTACCAGTGGTTCTGTAGGAGAAAGATGAGGCAGTCTGCTCTCGTAAAGATTTACAGCCTCGGAAACCCTATGTAGGGTCACTATGAGTCAGAACCGACTCCACGGTACTTAACAACAACAACAATATACATATATAAATTTGTCTGAGTTACACAGAGTATCTTTTCGTGTTACAGTGCTCCTGTTCAACAAGTTTAATAATGCACAAACTTACATAAAACATAAATTGGAGAGGATAGTTTGCTTGAGAATTTTACAAGATGATATAATTACTGGCTGTTTGAAAAAGCGCACAGAATTTAGTTCAAAATGAAATTTGCATACGATATAGTTGTTGTTGTTAAGTGTCATCAAGTCAGTCCTGACTCACAATGATTCTGTATAGCGTTTCCAAGGACTGGCTGGTGAATTTGAACCACTGACCTTGTGATTCAAACCGACCTTGAGGTCCAGTGCCACACCAGGACTAGTAGGTACTCAGAAATGAGAAACTGAAAATATGTACTATTCACTAATCTCACTTTACAAGCGAAACACTATTTCTAGAGATTTCGTCCTCTCTGATGAATCCAACAGTAACCAGTCCTAATAAATAGTTTTGCTAATTATCTAAAGCACAATTTGATGAAACTTTTGCCTCATTTTTAAAAAATGAGCATTTTTTAAGTACGTTGTTGTTGTTACGTGCCATCAAGTAGCTTGTGACTCATAGCAACCCTTTATAGGGTTTATGAGAAGTGGCTGGTGGGTTTGAACTGCCGGCCTTGAGGTTTAAATTGACCTTGCGGTCTAGTGCATTATTTTGCAGCACCACACCAGAACTCCGTTTATTAAGTATAAGGTAAAGGAAAGCCAAACACATATCAAGATTTAAAAAGAGTATGGAGAAAGCGGTCTTTAAAAAATGAATTGGTCTGACTACAATAGTGGTTACATTTGACAAAAAGATGTATGTGTATGTTCTTGCTGACTGTTATGTGTGTCACCTTGGTTAGGTATAACGTAAATATCCACCATTCTGGAATCTTGTATTACGTAAATATCCACCATTCTGGAATCTGGCGCAATTATCCTTTGTGCTGTAAATCCTAATGTCCATGATGTTAACGAGGCATGGCTACAGGCAATTAGAGTAATGAGGTACGATACAATTTACAGGACTAGGTTGCATCTGGAGTCAACCTCTTTTGAGATAACTGTTGTTGTTGTTGTTAAGTGCCTTCGATTCGGTTCCCACTCATAGAGACTCTGTATAGGGTTTCTGAGAAGCAGCTAGTGGGTTTGTACTGCCGACCTTAGGGTTCGCAGTCCAATGCTTATCCTACAGCACCACACCAGAAGTCCTAAAAGAGATTAAACAAGCAAGCTGAGATAGGGGGACCACTACCACAAAAACAGAAGAGCAAGGAGTGGAGCACATCTTTTGGAATCAGGATCCAAACTCCAAAATCCAGGAGACAGAAAAAGACAAGAGACACAGAGACAGAGACAGAGAGAGAAAGACAGACAGAGAGAGAGAGAGAGAGAGAGAGAGAGAGAGAGAGAAACAGAAACAGAGAGAGCGCTCTAACACCAGAAATGGCAAGAGACAGCGGAAGAGAAAAGGCATCAGCAGAGGCATCAGAACCAGGAGACCAGCAGGAGACAGTGTGGTGGGTTTCCTGATCCACAGAGCCCGAGACCTGAGTATCTTCCAGCAGGGAGTTTGCTGGAAAGTGGCAATTATTGATATAGCTAAAGAACTTTATAACAGTTGCCGGAGCAGGGCAGAGAGAGGCCTTCCTGTGGACATGTCTGAGAAGAGACTGTCCTGACAAAAGAAGTGTATTCTGAGTCATTTCAGATAACTGCGGGATAAAGTACTGAACTGCAAGGTCAGTTTGAACCACAAAGTCAGCTGTGGTCTCCAGCCGCTTATTGGAAATCCTATACAGGGTAGCTATGAGTCAGAAGTGACTCGATGGCACTTAACAACTTCCCCAGTAAGGCCTATAAACATGAGTACTGTCTGCAAGTTGTGTGTGGCCACTGCAATGGATTATTGAATTACAGAGTAGAAAGTGCTATGAAAGGAACAACTGGTGTCAGAATTGACAAAAAAATTGGAGCGATGAGAGAGGCTGATTTCTCCCACCTAACAGAAATCAGCCTTGGGCTGCTGACTTTGATTCTCCTGAGCCCCCTTGTGAAGTTAGAGGAGATCAGACACCCAAACCAGGCCATTTTTACAGTTAAAAAGGCTAGAGGGGGAAAGTATGCCTGATCTTCACCTCACAGCAATCAGCTTTGGGCCAACTCATTTTCACACTTTCGGGGGAAGAACCAAAGCAACAATAAGTCACTACACTAGCCATCTGAATTTTAATATTTTATCACATTGCAAAAGTCTTTGAGAAAAAGGAATTAATTATATCAAACTCAAATACTCACCAATGTTTTGGTGTAACCTGGCTTAGACTGATAACTTCATCGAGGATTTCATTTTTAGCTTTTTCAAATAGTTCATTCTAGGAATACAGATACAAGCAAATAAAAATTTCAAATAAGAATAAGATTTTACCCTGCCATAATTTTCATAGATACCCAAAGGCAGGCCTTTGACAGGCTAGTGGGCTAGGTTTATAAGGTTTGAAGTGTGAAGAGCGAACAATGCTCTTGTCTTCTGGTCTCCTTTTGGAATGCTAGTATCCAGGTAAGTACAAAGGAACTGATTCAAAATTTGCTACTTACACAATTTTAAATGCCACTTTTCAGACAATATTCACACATATAACATCTTCACATAATGTTATATGAAAGCATCAGTACATATTTAATTCAGTGTATTAGTAAATCAATGCTATTTTATAATTTAGAATCAATGAGAAGCAATATTTAGTTTCCATTAGAGTACCATTAAAAATATTTTACATTGCATACATATGTTAATTCTGTAAGACCTTTGAAGAAGCTTCTCCACTGTATCAAAGTTTTGATAGTCTATGATCCCTAATTATTTTTCAATTTTATGTAATAAATAAGTTATGGGAGAAGAGTAAACTGCTCTGGGAAGAGTATTCTTACAGCTCTAAATGGGTAGTCGCGGTCTAAACCAAACCAACGTAACTTACTAGATTTCTCTCATCAACACAAATTTTATTAGAACAAAATTAAGGTATATACGAAATATGAGGTACCCAAATATTACCCTGTCAAGCTCTCGCAGGCGAGGGTAGTTATTCTTCCACTCAGTTTCAAGGTTAAAACGTGTTGCTGAAGAAGAAGGAAGAACAATCAAGTCAGATGGTTCTCTTATTTTCAAATATAGTGGATAAAGGTTATCTCAAATATTTTCTGAGGGTGTACCTAACTAAGTCTCCTTAATGTTCTGGGCTGTCAACATTCAAAAGTTCATTATTTTAACAGTGTTTTAATCTCTTTTACTCTAGTTTCTTTATTTTCTATCACAAAATATACAGCTGAGGCAATTTAGTGCAGCAGCTAAGAACACAGACTCCAGACTTGTATCACTAAGATTCAATTCCTGGGGTCTACTTTTTTGTTGGGTGATCCTGGGTAAGTTACTTTGTACCTTTTCTACCTTTTTCATAAAATGTGGATAACAATACTTGTGCAGTTGCTCAGGGGCTAAATGAGATTAATAAGTAGGATGGATGTCCATGTGGGATAAGAGAAGGAGAATATATTCTCATCAGACACAAACTATAGAAGCAAAGCCACAGGACAAGGAAGTGTGAGATTCAGGAATCGGCACCATATAGCAGAAGCACAGATTGCTCCACAACCTCTTTCCCTCTCTCCATTTAAAAGGAGGGCATCTATATGTAACGTGTAAGAGCTTTTTATACTTTAATGAATTTATTCCCAAACACTACTGTAAACCTGCTTTGTCTGTTTAAACGCTGCAGTTCTGCTAGCGGTTTACTGTGAAAAGAAAACTCCTATTCTTGATAACCACTGAAGATTCGTACTTTCTCCATTTTACACATACTATCTAATGAACTAATAAGTCACTGGTAGAGAATCTGACAGATGGTAATGATTTTCAGCTCATAAAATATCCAAATTTGCTTAGAGATCTGATTTACCTTTGAAACTATCAGCCTGCTGTTCAACTGATTCTCGTACCATTTTCCAAAAGCAGTCTGATACAGCAAGGCTTAAATTCCTTGTAGTTACCTGGTGCGCCTTTAGCATGCTTGTCCTATGGTAAAGAACAACAAAAGCTAAAGTGTTTTAATTGGCTAAGAGGACAACAGTACTACCTTACTGATTTCAGAACGTGTTTGTTAGGATGAGAACAGCAACGTATACATTTTATAGCTGTCCAATAGAAGTCTCAGCAATGAAGAAATGCTTCTACATGTGCACTTTCCAATCTGGTAGCTATTTATCACATTCAGGACCTGAATGTATGGCTTTATTTAATTTTAACTAATTTAAATTTAAATAACCACACAGGGCTAGTGACTATTGCATTGGAAAGCACAGCTGAACATATCAGCTTCCTAATAGATAATAGGCAAGAACTATTTTGCCTTATTGTACTAATCTAGTAGCAAATGCCTTTTCTACTTCAATAAACGTTCTACATATAATTTTTTTTTTTTTTTAATATAACTAAGTTCCATTAAATGAAAGGTTGATGGTTCAAAGCCGCCGCTCCTTGGGACCCATACACAGGTTGCTGAGTCAGACCCAACTCAATGGTACTTGCAACAACACTGCAAGGTCGAGAGTTCAAACTCACCCGCAGTTCTGTGTGAGACAACTCAGGCTGTCTTCTCCAGTAGTAAACACGTGCAGCCTCAGAAACAAGGTCGCTATGAGTCGGAATTGACTCAATGACAGCAAGTCTGGTTTGGGTTTAGGTTACTTTGTAAGTAAAACAATTGAAGTAGTGTCTGTGTGGACTGTTAGGGTCCATCCTTAGGCCAACATTATGAGTACTGCCCATGTGATCAACTGTTCCCTATTCTGTCAAAGATTGTCTTAAGGACTTGCTTATTAGATCCAGGTCACTAATGGTAAAAATTTTGGAAATTTGATGCTATATAAAAAAAAAAAAAAAAATCAAGTGAAAAGCTTCATTTAAGCCGACTATAAAATCTTTTAACTCTTGACTGTAAAATCTTTAAATATTGAACAAGACACCTACTTTAATAGTTTTGAATTCTGGAAAAATTCTTCTTCATATTCTCTTATAGCTTCAATGCTTTCAGAACTATTTCCTAGGGGAAGATGATGGCCACATTTTCATTAAGAAAACTCATCATTAGTATTTGAAAACAATGCAAACTAAACAATTACAATCCATCTTTACATACCTTTCCCTGTAACAACAGCAAAATAACCCAGAGCTTTCATTGGGAAGAGCTTTCCTTCAATTATCTGTTGAATCTATTTTAAAGAGCAGGGAAAACATATGTGAGGTGTAATTTTTAAAATAACATATCAAAATATTTAATGACACTGTACAAAACATGTTTTGAAAAATATACAAAATAAAATATACAAAAATAGGTACAAAACATTTTAAATGTATTTTAATTGGTATTTAAATAAAAAATATATATTTAAACTTGACTACATGGGAAAAGTAAGGAGCTCTGGTAGCACAGTGGTTACAAATCGGGCAATTAATCTCAAGGTCGGCAGTTCAAAACTACCATCTGTTCTGCGGGAGAAAGATGAGATTTTTTGCTCCCATAAAGATTTGCAGCCTCGGAAACCCTGTGTAGGGTCACTATGAGTTGGAACCAACTCCACAGTACTTAACAACAAGAACATGGGAAAAGTATTATTAAGACCTATGGAACATAATTAAGACTTGGAATGAAGTATGGTCCTCTGGAATCAGAAAGAATTCAATTCAAATCAGAAGTCCTGCTCTTCCATTACTAGCTATAAGGTCTAAGTAATTTTTCTAAAGCCTGTTAATAACATTATATTAGATAATATAAATACTTAGCACCGTGTCAGACACTTAGACACTCAATGTGGGGTAGCTACTATTATTAGCTTCAGATCCATCAGTTACATATAACATACAAGGTATCTACCCTGTAATATCCATTCAGTCTGTTGTCGTTAAGTGACATCGAATCGGTTCCAACCCGTAGCGACCCTGTATAGCGTTTCCAAGGAGCAACTGGTGAGTCTGAACTGCTGACCCTGCAGTCCAGTGTATTAACCCACAGTGCCACACCAGGACTCCATTTAGATTAATATGTGGTTAAGAATATGTGGCTGTTTCAAAAAGTACTTGGAAAAATTTCAGTTTCTTTTCATTTCATTTTTCTACAAACTTTTTTACCTCTTCTTAGACAAGTTACATCCCTAAGCTAATGAGGAATTTTTGGAATCAAAAGGACTGAAATAAGATTCATTTGTACTTCAAAGTACCATTGAATCGCTTCTGACTCATAGGGACCCAGTACAGCAATTATGAGGAGTGGCTGGTGAGTTTGAACTGCTGGCTTGGCAATACAAACCAACCTTATGGTCGAACGCTTATCCTCCAGCACCATATGAGGACTCTGAAACTACTTTGAAGATGTGTACACAACTTTAATACTGGGGAAAGTAGGAATGAGGGTGACTCAAAGAAACTATGTTAGAGAAGATGACAAAGGTACAGCAGGCCTTACTCTTAAAAATAAGGCAAAGCACAGGCCAAAAGAGGCTGTGCAAAAAAGTGTTACTGAACAGGCCCAGTACTGTTACCCTTAGAAGGTCTGTCTGAAATGCTGGCACTTGCCCAGTACCTAAGAACTTGACTAGTAAGCAGTTCCCTACACTGGTATTAAACCTGCACTAAGTAGGTGTGGCTCACTGTGAGATCAATGTGGTTAATACTGAACACCAGCTTTTCTTCTGGGAATATGAATTTTGATGCATGAAGGGGCCTACATGACCAGCCCTGCCCCTATAAAAACTCTTAGGCTCTGTATCTCGAATCAACTTCCTTAGTAAGACAATCCTTAGATATGTTGTTATAACTGTGTAGAAACTCAAGTCGTTTCTTCCAGACTACAAGCCATATACTTTTTCCCTTTGTGATTTTGCTTTGTTTCTTTTAGCTATAATAAAGTGCAGTTAATATGCAGACTATTTGCTGAGTTCTGTGAATCCTTATACCGAATAACTGAACCTAGGGGTGCTCTTGGAGACCCCTGACACAGACATAGAGGCATAGTCCCAAAAAGTCTCAGTTGGAAAGGAGGGAAATATTAAGCAGCACCACCAGGGACGGGAATACTTACAGCATGAAATTACTGCTCTATAGGGATAAGGATAAAATAATAATAATAATGTTGTTGTTGCTAAGTGCCACTGAGTCGGTTCCAACCCATAGCGACCCTGTACAGTGTTTCCAAGGAGCAACTGGTGAGCTGGATCCACTGACCTTGCAGTTCAAATGGCTTTGCAGTCTGGCGCATTAACCCACAGCGCCACACCAGGACTCCAAATGATTATAGAGGACAGCTCATTTATATGTACCGTCCTATTTCAATCCCTGTACGATATATTTAATTAATTAAATCCTCAGGAAGCTACAGTATAGAAAAGTTAAGGAACTTGCCAAAGATAACACAGCAAGCAAATGGTAGAGCCAGGATTTTAAATCAAATACTTTGGTTATATTTCTTTACTCTTAGACACTGCTCTGTAGCATTTCAACAGAAAGCATACCGTAAGTCAAGACTTGCAGTGCATTACAACTTACATGGAATATTGCCTTGAACTAAAATTAGCCTTGTCAAGGAGAAAGGGAGAAACAATGGTGCTAGAGGTTTCAGACAAACAATTCTAAAGACATTAATTCACTACGATAAGGAACACTGGAACATCGTGTTTAGAATTTAAAGAAATTCAGAAATGAAAATGGCCTAAGACATTAATTAGATTAATGGGATGGACTCTGCACTGACAGGATTCAGACAAGTGACAAAATTTGTCCAAGAATATAAAGCTTGTTGTTGTTAAGTGCTGTCGAGTCAGTTCTGATCCATAGCGACCCTGTATAGGGTTTCCAAGGAGTGGCTAGTGAGCTTGAACAGCTAATCTTGTGGTTCAAATTGATTTTGCAATCCAGCACATTGTGGCAAAAATTCGGAGGCCTAACTCCTAATTTAATGACTTTTCTTGCTAAAAACCTGCAGTCTTTTAATGAATTTGGAAAGAATAACATTTTCTGCAGTAAAATGGCATGGGGGGGTGGTCCATGAGGAATGTATACCGTCACAAGCATTATACTAACTTACGACACCAATTAAAAACAATTAACAAAAAACTTAATCAAATAAGAATATCATAATCAAGTTAATGAACCAAGAAAAATCTTGCTGCTGTTTTCTGTTAAAGTATTCCACACAACGTTTTAGTTTTAGTTACACAAGTTTTCCCTATCATATCTGGAGTTTGTACAAAGAATCTGATCTCAGAATTAAGAACTTATCCTCACCCTGCTTGGACTAGCCACATTTTTCTCCGCCAGGTCTACTTTGGTTAAAACAAATATTGTTCTTCTTCCATGAGGATCCATCTGACTGACTAAGTCTGTAACAATGCTGCGTTCAGCATCCACAGAGCCGTCTGATTAAAAAAAAAAAAAAAAAAAAAAAAGGAACACTTAGTAATTGCAAAATGTTAAAAATTCAGCTCTTCTAGCTATAGCCTTGTATTTAGATAATAGCAAGAAAAATTTTTTTGGTTATGAAAAGATATTCTAGCCAGAGAAATGATGTCTACTGAAACAATCTTAACTTCAATTCTATTCATAAACAAAATGAATGAAAAAGAGGAGGCAAAATACTTTTACCATTTATATTTATGCAATCTCAGTACTAAGGGTAAAGCTAGGATTGCTTAAGGAGGAAATGACACTTGTTGTAATGGAAACTTGTCAGGTTGTTTTGATCACATACCATTAATTGTAATTAAGAAAGTCAGAATGCAGGGCCACAGTTCAAATGAGTTATATGATCTATGCATCTGGTGTGATTTTTTACTAAGAGTATGTCAGAGTAAAATGCAGGGCAGTCAATCCAACCCTGTGTCTTCTCATGGTAAATCTGAGCCTCAACATCCTGAAAATCCAGGTCTCAGGGCTCAATAGGCAGACACACTAGAATATCATGATTATGCAGGATCTATCCAAACCACTGGTCCCATATGAATGGTATTTAGATATTTAGTGGGCAAATTGTATTGGCAAGAGCTTAATATTAAAATGGTACTGTAAGAAACAAACAAAACAACTTTTGATTAGACTTACCTTGAATACATAATATGATGGCATTAGGATTCTGCATATAAGCTTTGCTGATACTGAAAATAGTTTCCTTCGTGTCAGGAGCCATGCCTGATGTCACGGTCTTGAAAAAAAAGGTTTTAAATGTCACTATAAATGTTCTTCACAATAAGAATCAAATAGAAAATATGTTTGTATACACTTACATTAATCACACCAGGTAAATCAACAAGCACCATCCTCTGTAGTCCAGGCCCTTTTACATTTAAGGAAATGGTCTATTCAGGAAACATCGACAAAAAAAACAAAAGTGTGAGTACGTGGGGTATTCAGAGTTTTCGATGATATATGGTCTGAAATGTCTATATCTTATTCACTCAGATATGTACTTGATAATATTTTCAAATCCTATAAGTAATTATTCAGGAAAATTGTCTTACTAATTATCTTATACATAATCCTATTACCTAAATATCTTAACATTTTAATAATATATTATTTGGCCTATTAAAAGAGAAAAACCACAATGTATCTTAGAACAGCTGCAGTTTATACATACACAACAAAAACCATGATTTAATTGAAACCATACACCAGTAGTTATCAATGAAAATCTCTGAAATGAATTGTAACCCTTACCTCAGGACTAACGGTACAGCCTTCTTTCACATTTTTCCTCATTCGGATTTCTATTTCATGTCTCAATGCTGCAAGCTATAATGAAAACCAACAAAATCCTAAGAAAACCTTTACATCACAAATATTCTGTTTGTCTTTCATGAGCTTACTAAATTCATAAAGTTACACAGAGAAACCTGTTACTAGGCAAGTCTTCAAAAGACACTGTAAAATTCTTTCTTTTCTACTTACATCTTCTTCTTTGGTTAGATCAAACTCCCGAGAACTATCTTTAAACAAGGCCACGTGGTGAGGACCTTCACTGAGAGTTACCTGAAATTAACAGAAAATTATGCATTTATAATGAAGGCCAGTTCCCACAGTACTAACATGATCCACACACAGAGCCATTGGGATGAACAAATCTGGGTGCTCCTTCAGATTATTAAGAGGGTCATGAACTGTCAACATGGTAGTGCTCAGACTACAATAACTTTTTCCAACTTTTTATTGTGAATTGAAGTATTACAGAGCAAATCATCAGTTTTACATTCAATAAATCACACACTTTTTTTCATCTGAACAATGATAATCCCTTCCATACAACAACAGTTATTCCACTTCCTCCCTATGCTTCCTATTTCCAATCCACATTCCTTCCCATCCCTTCTACTCTGTCCTTATGAAAATGTTCTCCTTTTGATTTTGAATGACTGGCCATTTCATGGTGAGTGGACCTTATTAGTACTGTTGTCCCCAGAATATACCTATCTACAGTTTGGATGACAATTAGGCCATGATGTTGAGTTCCTTTCAAGACCTGAAGGGTAGTGGAGGACGAGTCTCAGATTCACCCAGTCTGTTTCTGACCAGTAAGCCCATGTCTTCACCTGTCTTTATCATTCTTCTGCCAACTTCCCTCTTCTTGTATACTGCCCTTCCTCCCTCTCCCTTTTGACTGCAATCTTTTTTTTAAGTTTTTATTATGAATTGAGTCATAGTTTACAATCATTTTTTTAATCTGTGCTGCTCATATACATTTCACACGACTTGTGATTTCCCCAACAAGATGGCCTGACAAGCAAAATCATTTAAATCTTCTATGATGTATTAAAATACTACTGTCCTCCCACTCCCCAGTCATCAGAATATAGAGCACTATGAATGAAATCACTGCTGAAAAACCAAAAGAAAATCTTGAATCTAACTTCAAATGGGAATTTACTAAGTACATGAAAATTCATTTATTTAACATCTGTTTATTAAGAGTGAACTATGAACCAACACATATGAAAAAAATCGCATGATATATTACATTGGACAAATCTGCTGCAAAAGACTTCTCCAAAGTGTTAGAGGACAGATGCCACTCTGAGGACTAAGGTGCACCTGACCCAATCCATGGCATTTTCAATCGGTTCATAGCATGAAAAAACAAGACAATGAATAAGACAGACGGGAGAATTGATACCTTTGAATTATGGTGTTGGCAAAGAATATTGTATATACCACAGACTTGAAAAATAAACCTATGTTGGAAGAAGTACAGCCATTGTTGTGTTGCTGTTAAGTGCCATCGACCCAGTACCAACTCACAGTGACAATATGCACAGCAAAACAAAACACTGCCTGATCCTGGGCCAACCTCACTACTGTTGCCAAGCTTGACTCCATCGATGCTGCCACTTGGCCAATCCATCTCGTTGGGGTCTTCCTCTTTTTCTCTGACATTCCACCTCACCAAACATGATAGCCTTCTCCAGTGATTGGTCCCTCCTGACATTATGTCCCAAGTATGAGAGATGAAGTTTGGCCATTTTGGCCTCTAAGGAGCATTCTTGGCTGCACTTCTTCCAAAACGGATCTATTGGTTCTTTTGGCATCCCATGGCACTTTCAACATTATTCTCGAAAACCATAACTCAAAAGCATCAATTCTTCTACGGTCTTCCTTATTCACTGTCCAGCTTTCGCATGCATATGAGGTTATTGAAAATACCATGGCTTGGGCCAGGCGCACCTTAGTCCTAAAGCTGACATCTTTGCTCTTCAA
>NW_006408742.1:2705312-2711002 GCF_000296735.1 Chrysochloris asiatica
CTTCTGGTCTTTGGTCTTTAGTGTTTAATGTATCAAATCTGTTCTTCAGATGATCTCTAAATTCAGGTGGGATATATTCAAGTCATATTTTGGCTCCCATAGACTTGTTTTCATTTTCATCAGTTTCAGTTTCAATTTGCACATACATAATTGACGGTCTGTTCCACAGTCTGCCCCTGGCCTTGTTTTCACTGATGATAAGGAGCTTTTCCATCATCTCTTTCTGCAGATGTAGTCAATTTAATTTCTATGTATTCCATCTGGTGAGGCTCATGTGTAAAGTTGTCTCTTATGCTGTCTAAAGAAGGTATTTGAAATGAACAAATCATTGATTTTGCAGAATTCTATCATGCCATCTCCAGCATCATTTCTATCACCAAGGCCACATTTTCCAACTACTGATCCTTCCTCTTTGCTCCCAACCTTTGCATTCCAATCAACAGTAACGATCAATACATCTTGATTGCATGTTTGACCAATTTCAGATTGAAGAAGTTGGTAGAATTCTTCTAGTTCTTCCTCACTGGCTTTAGTGGTTGGTGCGAAAATTTGAATAATAGTGGTATTAACTGGGCTTCCCTGTAGGCGCATGGATATTATCCATCACAGACAGCACTGTACCTCATGAATGATCTGGATATGTTCTTTTTGACAATGAAAGCAACACCATTCCTTTTCACATTCACTAATGTCTAAAATTAGTGAGCTGAATTGCATTTCTCAGTGAGGCTGGCCCAGGATCGGACATTGTTTCGTTCTGCTGTGCATGAGGTCGCTATGAGTCGGTTCCGACTCGATGGCACCTGACAACAATGTCTAAGATATTGATGTTTATGCATTCCATTTCATTTTTGACAACTTCCAATTTTCCCAGATTCATACTTCGTACATTCCATGTTCCGATTTACAGCTGTTTCTCTTCATTTTAAGTTGTGCCCCATCAGCAAATGACGGTCCTGCGGGCTTTACTCCAGTTGTGTCATCACGGTCAACTCTACTTTGAGGAGGCAGCTCTTCCCCAGTTGCATTTTGAGTGCTTTTTAACCTGAGTGGCTTGTTTTCTGGCACTATATCTGACAATGTTTCTCTGCTATTAATAAGATTTTCAGTGACTAAATATTCGGAAGCAGTTCGTCACTCCTTCTTCCTAGTTTGTTTTCATCTGGAAGCTCATTTGAAACCTGTTTACCATGGGTGACCCTGCTGATACTTAAAATACCAGTGGCATAGCTTTCAGAATCACAGCAACTCACAAGCCACCACAGTATGACAAACTGAGAGATGAGTGGTGGAAGTACAGCCATAATGCTCCTAAAATGTTGGAATGCCAGACTTCGTTTCCCAGAGTTTGGATTTGTTACCAGGAGTGATCAGTACCTAAAGAACATTATACTTTTTAAGCATAGGTAGGATCAACTCTGAGCAACACCGAGTTCAAAGGGAACAATTATAAAGGTGCAGGAATGGTCACTGTTTTACTCTTTTGTACATAAGGTTGCTATGAGTCGGAACCAACTACATGGCACCTAACAACAACGATAATACACATTATTTCTGTATTCTCTGCTTTCATCCAACGTCCATCTGACCAGAGTAATGAAATCCCTTCAATTTTTTAATTGGATTTATGACAGTGTCCTGATGATGTACTGCTGCAATAATTTTTTAAAATTATCTTGCATAGGATACTAATGATCTTGTTTGATAATTTACCATTCTGTTGAATCACGTTTCCTCAGATGGGCACAAATATGGCTCTTTTCCAGTTGGTTGTCCAGGTAGCTGTCTTCCACATTTCTTGGAATAGATGAATGAGCATTTCCGACATTCCTTCATTGTAGCATCTCAACTGGTATTCTGTCAATTCCTGGAGTTTTGATTTTTTTGTCAATGCCTTCAGTCCATCTTGGACTTTTTTCTTCAGTACTGTGGGTTCTTGATCATATGTTACCTTTCAGATACGGCTGAATGTCAAGCAATTCTTTTTGGTATGGTGACTCTGTATGTTCCATCCATCTTTTGATGCTTCCTGCATTGCTCAGTATTTTCGCTATAGACTTCCTGCATTGCTCAATATTTTCCCTATAGACTCCCTGAGTTTTTGAATATTTTTCCCATCGAATCTTCAATATTGCAACTCGATGCTTGAATTTTTTCTTCATTTCCTTCAGCTTGAGAAATGCACAGCATGTCATCTCTTTTGCTTTTCTAATTCCAGGGTCTTTTACTATTTTACTCAGTGTAAAAACCAAAGACTGTACAACGGTCTATGATGTTGCCTGTAAGCCATCAAGTCATTTTCAACGCATAGTGAGTCTGTATTGGGTTTCCAAGGTTGTAAATCTTTACAGGCATAGGAAGCCTCAACGTTCCCCTCAGAGTGGCTGGTACATTCAAACTTCTGAACTTGTGGTTAGTGACCCAACTCTTAACCAACTATGCTACCAGAGATCATTATACAATGGTCCGTAAATCCTAACAACTGGCATCTCCCTGTCCTCTTTAGCCTTCTGGCCTCACATTTTCTACTCATCATTCTGCTCTAGACACATCTGCTTCCTTGTTCTCTGTGGATTATTACTCTCACCCAACTACCCCAGAGGCTTTGCACTAGCAATTCCCTTTGACTGGAACACTCTTGTCCTGGATAACCACGTTACTATTTCCTTCATTTCCTAGAATTCCTGATTCAAATATCACCTTCTCAACTCACCATACCGACACTCTGTCTGGCTCTATTTGCACACTACTTACCATCTTCTAACCTACGAGGGGTTTCAAAAAGTTTGTGGAAAAATGGACATAAAAGGCAATAGAATGATTCCATGAACTTTTTGAAGCCCTATCATACTATATAGTATACTTTACAATTAACAATTAACAATTTATACTTTGTATTTAATCATCCTCCTGTACTAGAATATATCGTCCTCATGGGGAAGATCTTTGTACTATCTAGATTAGCCTGTCTTGTATTAAGGGCTGAATGAAAATCTCAGCAGCTGTACACTGGCTTTTCTTCCTGTGACAGTAAACTCTTTTTTTTTCCTTCATTTGTATTTTGTTACTATTTAGAATACACACAGTAAAACATACACTAAGCCAACTGTTTCTACATACATAATTAAGTACAAGTGATGAAATTCTTTTATTAAGCAACCATTCTCACCTTCTTTTATGAGTTGTTCCTTTCCCAGTAATATAAACTCACTGCCCCTCTAAGGTTCCTAGATAAACTGTTGAGTTGCTGCTGTCATTCTGATTCCATATTTTTGTTGTTGTTAAGTGCCATTGAGTCTTCTCTGACTCATAGCGACCCTGTGTAGGGTTTCTGAGAAGTGGCTGGTGAGCTTGAATGTTGACCTTGCAGTTCAAACTGACTTTGGAGTCAAGCTCTTAAAAGAATATAACAATACTTACTAGTTAAGCCAAGCTTTGTTTGGTTTTAAGATAGAGGATATTTTTGGTTTAAGTTTTTTAAAGATTATCACAGGACAATAGCCCAGTCTCCTTGGCTCTAGAACATCTGGACTCCATGGATATTTGAAATTCTATTCTATACTTTTCCACTTTTGAGCAGGATTCACTTTGATCAAAATGTGCATCAATGGCAACCAGTTTTGGTCTCATGACAAAGGAGACAGTGTTCATGAAGGCAGCTAATCACACATTCATGAATGAATTTTTAAATACTTTCATATACAGACTACTTGTAGACTGACTCCAAACCTCTTTACCCTCAATTATTTAGTGCTCCTGCAATTCCCTTTCTCTTGCATCATTATTTTTCCTCTTTCTACTTGATCATTAGAACCGGGATATACCTATCTCTAAGAACTTTCTCTTGTTCATATATTTTAACTGCTACTACCCTGCTTTTCTGTTCTTTTTTACAGTAAAACTAGAAAACTATCAATATTTAGTTTCCACTTCCAATATTCTCATTCTCTAACTTGGCCTCTCACTAATCTTACTCAGAATAAACCCAGAGGCCTTATGGCTCAGTCCAGCCTGGCCTCCACTGCACCTCTGGTCTCCTCTACCACCACTGTCCCCACATTCAGTTCCCATCCAGCTGACTCCAGCTGTTCTGCCTATGTTTCCACATTACTAATGATTCCAAAAGCTATACTACCAATTCTTCATTTTGTTAAAATGCTTCAGTTCTGCACAAAAAACAAATCTCACTAACGTAGTGACTTTCCCAAGGCCCTTCATTTATAGTCTGTTTTCTGACCTTAACTGGAGAGCGTGTCATCATCTCCCCAGAGCCTCGAGGGAATATTCGTGCTTGGGCAATCATTTCCAATACGCTAGTTTTTCCAGCACTCTGATCGCCAACCACAACAACCTATCACAAAACAAATCACATTCATTTACATTTTTCTGACAATTAAATTTAAATAAATATGGAAAGTTGCTCTGACATACTTAGTCTTTTAAAATGTCTAAATATCTAAAGAAATAATTTTTAAAAATCACTATAAAGCTATGATGGCTCATAACAATACAGAGAAACTATACAGCAAAGTATTCACTGGAATATTATTTATAGACAAGATTATTTAAATAACTTGGTAATATAAATGCAATTTCTAAAACCAGATTACTAATTTCTCATTTTTTCACAAATCTTTTCAATAGCATTTAATACTTAACAAACCACATTTCCAATTCAATGAAGCTTTTAATTATACCTGATTTACTCAGCTACTAAAGTATCTTAATATGACTATCATAAGTACGCTGTTGTTGCTATGTGCCGTGGAGTCGGTTCCGACTCATAGCGACCTTGCATAGGATTTCTGAGGCTGGCTGTAAATCTTTAATGGGAGCAGAAAGCCTCATCTATCTCTCCAGAACAGCTGGTAGTTTTGAACTGTTGACCTTGCGGCTTGCAACCCGATTCATAACCACCATGCTACCAGAGCTCCTTAATATTTGATAGCCTTCTTTCATAGCAGACAAATATAAGAAAACTAATGGATCAAAACCGAAGACCAGAAGAGCTGTGGGATGACATCAAGAACATCATATATGAAGAAAGCAAAAAGTCATTAAAAAGACAAGAAAGAAGGAAAAGGTCAAAATGGATGTCAGAAGAGATACTGAAACTTGTTCCCCAGCAGAGAGATGCTAAAGCAAATGGAAGAAAAGAGGACGTACAAGAGATGAACAGAAAATTTCAAAGGTCAGCTCAAAAAGATAAAGCCAAATATTACAACAAAATGTGCAAATCAGAAAACCAAAAAGGAAGAACACACTCAGCATTTCTCAAGCTGGGGGAACTGAAGAAAAAATTCAAGCCTCAACATTCGTTATTGAAAGATTCTCTGGGCAAATTGCTGAATGATGCAAAAGCATCAAGAGAAGATCGAAGTCAGAGCAAACCCCCTTCGAACACTGAGACTCAAGGGGAATACATGAACAGGCATGTAGTCCGGCTGGTGACCACGTTGGTCACCGATAAGGGAAGAGGGGGAAAAAACAGTAATGAAGGTGCGAGCTAGGCCCAACCACATTCAACAGACCCCCATGAACCCAGGTGGAAACCTGGATGGCCAGCAGTTTGGCAAGACCTGGTGACTCTTGCACCCAGAGACAGTGACATGGCCACAGAGGACTAGAGTGGAGAGTGAAAAGTACAGCTGATATGAAGTGAGGGGAGATGCACAAGAAAACCCATACTT
>NW_006408742.1:2712997-2748490 GCF_000296735.1 Chrysochloris asiatica
AAAGCTGGACAGTGAATAAGGAAGACAGTAGAAGAACTGATGCTTTTGAGTTATGGTGTTGGAGGAGAATATTGAAAGTGCCATGGGCTGCCAAAAGAACCAATAGATCCGTTTTGGAAGAAGTGCTGGCAGAGTGCTTCTTGGAGGCCACGATGGCCAATCTTTGTTTCTCATTAACTGCAATTTCGTAGATTATATATGTACGTACACTTGCATTTATAGTTAAGAACCTAAAGTTATGCTTTTTGCTAACGGGTAAACTATTAATTTTTCACTTACTCGTGGCAGATGATCTTGTGTATTATAACTGGCATCATAATCAGACAGAACATCAAGAACTTCAGAATACATGTCGATCAAAGATTTCTGTAAAATTGAAAAAAAAAAATATTAGTAATGTAAAACACTGAAGATCATTAAAAATAATACCACAGATGTGTCAAGAGAAAAGAAGTGATAAAGTCCAGATTTCTCCATATCACTGCAGTTATTAACAAATATCCTGATTTACTATAGGACACTAATTCAAAATTTCCTAATCTTCTAAATTCAAAATGGTAAAAAAAAAAAAGGAAAGTTGTTAGTAAATAGTGAAACAGTACTGTTAAGTGTCCAGCAGACCATTAACAACTAAAAGGCTCAATAAAAGAGCTAGGAAGCCAACTGACCAGGAAATCATATTTCCCAAGTTAGGTTGTGATAGTGCATGTGAGAGACAGAAAGTCTGAAATGAGGATAAAAAACAAAGTTTTACTTAGACAGCATGGCAATTTAAGAGCACCAGGGGTATATAGCTAGAGGCATAACTCCTCTATTGTTTCTACATTAACTAGGAACATAGGGCCTTACACATAACAAGTTTCACATAAATACTAGATAAATGAATGAATGAACATATAAACAGGCCTAAACAAAAAGGAGCTACCATCCTGTATTTAATAATTAAATAAGGGGTTTTAGTTTCAGGAGCAAAATGAGGGCCTAAAGTTCCTTTAATCAATTAACACATGGTGGTGGTGGTTAGGTGCCGGGGAGTCGGTTCCAACGCATAGCGACCCTGAACAGGATTCCTGATGCTGTAAATCTTTACGGAAGCAGAAAGTCTCATCTTTCTCCCATGGAACAGCTGGTAGTTTCGAACTGATGACCCTGAAGTAAGCAGCCCAATTCGTAACCACTACGCTACCAGTGCTCCTTAATTAACACCTAGAAATAATTAAATAGAAGGCAACTGCTGTTCATTCACCTAAAAACAAATAAAAGGATTTTTATTACCAATTCATCTTAGAGAAAATACTGTTGCTGAGATAAAACTCTCAACACATATTAACACGTGGACATTTCTCCTAACTAACTGGCTGATATTACTTGCAAATGCACTATGCTATCTATCTGTTTTATGTAATAATGATTTAAGAGTTACAGTTAGTTACATATCAGTTAAACTATAACTATATATCTTCAGACCTTGGTCACAGAAAGTCATGATTTACTCATTTTGCTGTACACAAATTCTTTAAACTTACAAGACCAAACAATTATTTTTATTTTAGTACTTACAGCTTGGTTTGCTGCTATTACATGTCACTGAGTCAGTTTTGACTCACAGCAACCCTCGGTCGACAGAACACAACACTGCCCCCAGTCCTGTGCCATTCTCACTATCTTTACTATGTTTAATTCTGTTGTAGTCATTGTGTCAATCCACCTCATTGAGGCTTTTCTTCTTTTATGATGATTCTCTACTCTACCAAGCAGATGTCCTTCTCCAGGGACTGACTGATGTCTCCTGATAACAGACCCAACCTATACGAGACGGTAGCTCTCCATCCCTTCTTCTAAGGAGCATTCCAGGTGTATTTTGCCAATAAAGATTTGCTGGTTCTCCTGGCAGTCCATGGTATATTCAGTATTCTTTGCCAATACCATAATTCAAAGGCATTAATCCTTCTTTGGTTTTCCTTATTAATTGTCCAGCTTTCACATGCATATGAGGCGATTGCAAATACCCTGGCTTGGGTCTTGCACACCTTAGTCCTTAAGAGACATCTTTGCTTTTTTTTTAACACGTTAAAGTGGTCTTTTATAGCAGATTTGCCAATACAATGTGATGTTTGATTTCTTGATTGTTGCTTTCACAGGCCCTGGTCTTGTATGCAAGTAAAATGAAATCCTTGGCAACTTCAATCTTTTCTCTGTTAATCTTATTTGCTTACCGGTCCAGTTTTGAGTTTTGTTTTCTTTATGTTGAGATGCAATCTATACTGAAAGTTAGTCTTTGATCTTCATTAGTTAAGTACTTCAAGTCCCCTTTGCTTTCAACAAGCAAGGTTTTGTCATCTGCATTATCACAGGTTGCACTGAGTCGTCCTCCAATCGTGATGCCTTGTTCTTCTTCATATGAAGGTACTTCAAAAAGTTCATTGAAAAATTCAATTATCACTTAATTCCATTTTTCTACAAACTTTAGATACATCTTCATATAGTTTACTTTCTCAGATTATTTGCTCAGCATACAGATTCAATAGATCTGGTAAAAGCATACGAATGTGACATCACTTTTCCTGATTTTAAACCATTCAGCGTCCCCTTGTTCTGTTTCAACAACTGCCTCTGGTACAGGTTCCTTATGAGCACAATGAAAAGTGTTTCGGGATTCCTATTCTTTACAATGTTACGCATAGTTTGTTATGACCCACACAGTCAAAAGCCTTTGTGTAGTCAAAACACAAATATAATAATGTAAAACAGAAGACATTTTAAGAAATACCACATATGTATCAAGAGACAAGTTAATAAATTTCAAGGTTTCCCATAATTATTGCAGTGTTTTTCTAATTATATATTCATGTTATTGTTGTTGTTAAATACCATGGAGTCGGTTCTGACTCATAGTGACCCTGCACCGGGTTTCCGAGGCTATAAATCTTCACAGGAACAGAACGCCTCATCTTTCTGCTGCTGCGGAACCACTGGTAGTTTCGAACTGCTGACCCTGAGGTTCGCAGCCCAACTGTAAAGATTAAAATATTACGGGATAAAATTCCATTTCTTCTTATACAATTGACCCATATATTTTTTTTTTAAACAGATATTCTGATTTGCTAAAGTACATTAATTCAGGATTTCCTAATCTTCTGATTAAATGGTAAAAAACGGTATTCTCTGCTTTCAGCCAAGATCCATCGGATGTCAGCAACAATATCGCTTGTCCTACATTCCACTGTGAATCTGGCTTAAATTTCTGGCACTTTCCTTTCAATATGCTGCTGAAACTATTTTTGAATTATCTTTATAAAAAAACCTTACTTGTGTGTACTTTAATGATATTATTTGATAATGTCCGCATTCTGTTGGGTCATCTTTCTTTGGGATGGGCACAAGTATGGATTTCTTCCAGTCCAAGAGCCAGGTAACTGTCTTCCAAATATCCTGGCACAGCACAGTGTGATGTATCTGTTTGTTGAAACATTTCAACTGATTTTCTGTCAATATCTGGAGCCTGGCTTTTCAACAATGCTTTCAGTGCAGCCTGGACGTCTTTCAACACTACTGGTTCTTGATCATATGCTGTCTCTGTCTCTTAAAATGGTGGAACACTAATCAGTTCTCTTTGGTATACAGACACTGTTGTCTCTGAGATATTGTGGTGTCATTATAACTATTTAACTGATGACTGTATGCTCGTGTGTTCTTAGGCTCTCACTGTCTCCTGGTGGGTGTGATTAGAGAATGGAAACGTGTGCACCATTTTCCATTCATCATTTGTGCATGTCTGTTTAGGGGTGGGTTTGGCTGGTGTGTTGACTGATGTCTTTCATTGACCAAGTGGTAGAAAGGCTCTTGTGTGGTGGGTGAAGCGACAGAGAGTACGGCTGTGGTTGAGCTGTATGGACACGGCTGCCATTTTCCACTGGATGAGGGAAGAGGACCAAACACACACAGGGAAACAAAACAGAACAAGCAAGCAAGCAAACAACAGTGAAATCAAAATATAATAAATGAGGAAAAAGAAAAATGGGCAGCAAGAAAAAATAATTAATAGTATAAAGAGTAAAGAGAGCCAGGAAAATAGAGCTGTACAAGGGGAAAATAGGAAAATAAAAGAGATAAAAACACTAAAAAAACAGAGAGGGAATATGAAAAGAGAGACTAGAGCACAGTAAAGATAAATAAAGAGAGAGGAAAAAAAAAACAAGAGGGTGGAAATGAGAAACAGAAAGCAATATAAAAAAAAGCAGAGCTAGAAAAGATAAAAATCAAAGGAACGGATAGAGAGGAAGAATAGTAAGCCAACAAAAACAATGAAACAATGAAAGGAAAACTAAAAACTCAGTGCAGTTGCTGGACCCAGAGAGGAGAAAACTGGGGGCTCCTGACAGTCACAGAACTCACAAAAGTGGGTGGAGAAGTAAGTAGGGTAGAGGAAGGCTATGACGGCTAAGTTGCCAGCCCTAAATGGAGTTCCTCTAGGCCTAACTGTTATCTATGCTCAGGGCACCCAATCCAGAAGTTGCAGAGGCCTTTCAAGTTGCTAGTTTCGGTGCCTTGTCAGAAGCAGGGGGCAGCTGGGGGCAGTCTAACTCGGGTCTAGAGGCTCTGTGGGTTCTGTGGATCTGGAAGAGATTCTGCCTGAATCCAGGTGTCTAGGCAGCACAACAGGCATCTGCCACACACTGCCTCAAATCGCATGGCTCCAAACTCCTGAAGAGCAAGGTCTGTGCTGGGGGTGGATGGGGTGGGGGCTGGACCCACTTCTGCTATCCAGGGGAATGTGGGGAACAAAAAGGAATCCCACCTTTTCAGTTGCCCATGTGAATCTGGACCATCAGGTCTCTCCAAAGCTGTTCACAAAAGTGCAACATGGCCACACCACATCTGGCCAGAAGCCCTTTCACCAGTCTCCTCCTTTTACCACCCCTGCTTAGCTTCTCCTCCCAGTAGGTCTTCAGTCCACTTCTCTGACCCTTCTTCTGAAGCTCAAGGTTCCAGGATTGTTCTCTGTGCCTATTTCATTTGGTCTCCCGTATCTTTGCTGTAGAGTGTCTGTAGAGCATGTCTGGTGGGTTCTTTCTTGCAAGATGTCGCTTGGAGTGTGTTCTTCCCTCTTGGTTTGCTGACTACAAGTCTTTGCACATTACATTATAATATTTAACACTGTCTTCAAGAGCTGTACTTTGATATTTGTTTAGCTCTTTTACATCATCACCTCTATATTTAGTCACAGGTTCTAGAGCATCTTCTGACATCCATTTTGGTCTTTTCTTTCTTTCTGCCTTTTTAATGACCTCTGCTGTCTTCCTGTATGATGTCCTTGTCTGGTCTTTAGTCACTAATGTTCAATGTATCATATGCTATCTTTGAGATGATCTCTAAATTCAGGCCATACTTTGGTTTCCATGGAGTTAATTTTCTTCAGCTTCTATTTGAACCTGGATATAAGTATATAACTGTCTGTTTCGCAGCTGGACCCTGTTTTTGTTAGGACTGATGATATTGAGTTTCTCCAACATTATGCTAAGTAAAGTGGAGATTCAACAAAAAAGAGTAAGACTTCCAAAGAGATGGATTGACACCACGGCAGCAGCAACGGCCTTGAGGATAACAATTGTCAGGATGACACAGGAGAGGGCAGTGTTTCATTGTGTTGTGCACAGAGTCTCCACGAGCCGGAAGTGACTCAATAGTACCTAGCAACATCTATTATCACAGATGTAGTTGACTGCAATGCTGTGGATTCCATCTGGCTAGGGCCATGTAAATAGTCTCAGCTTTTAAGTTATTGAGAAAAGGTATTTGTAAGGAAGAAATCATAGGTCTTGCACAACTCTATCATGTAATCCACAGTGTTATTTCTATAAGACCTTATTTTCCAACTACTGATGCTTCCTCTTTAGTTCTAAATTTCAAATTCCATTCACCAGTATCGATATATCTTAATAGTATATTTGATCAATTTCAGACTTCCGATGTTTGTAAAATCCTTCAATTTCTTTCATCAATGGTTTGTGTGTAATTGTGATAGTTGTACTAACTGGTCTTCCTTAGAAGTGCATGGATATTATCCTATCACTAACAGCAATGTACTTCAAGATAGATCGTGAAATGTTCTTTTTGACATTAACATGATGACAAGCCTCTTCAATTTGCCATTCTCAGTCTCGTAGACAATATGACTGTCTGATTCAAAATGGGCAACACCAGTCCATTTCAGCTCACTAATACCTAGTGTATCTATCTTCATGCATTCTTTCATGTTTTGATCATTCCTAGATTCACATTTTATACTTTGTATGCTGTTTATTAGAGTCTTGGTGTGTGCTGTGGGTTAATGCGCTGGACTACAAAGCTAATTTGAACCACAAGGTCAGCATTTCAAGCTCACCAGCCACTCCTTGGAAACCCTATACAGGGTCGCTATGGGTCAGAACCGATTTGATGACACTTAACAACAACAACATGCTGCTTATTAGTGGATGTTTGCATCTGTTTCTTCTCATTTTTAGTTTTGTCCCACCAACAATCAGAGGTCCTAAAAGCTGTATTCCATCCACGTCATTAAGGTAGACTCCACTTTGAGTTTAATAAGAGGACAAGTTTAAAGGAGGATAATAAGATTTACTTCATTGAAAATGTTAATTGCCAATCTGTTGATAATTACAATGCCAGCAAACATTTCTTTTCCCCTCAAATTCTTTAAAATGCTTAAGGAATTGTCTGAAAGAAAATAAGACAACTATGATACATCTTATTTTAAAGTTCATCAACTCATAATTCTGATTGTATAGTTGTAATAACAACAACAAGTCTAGAAATAAACTAGGTATTTTAGAAAAACAACTGATTTCAGGTTAACCCTTAAAAGCATGAAGATTTTAACAATATAAAACCAATGTTTGGAGGCTGTAATTTGTGAGCGTCCTTATATAGAAAAGGCACTCCTTTTCCCCAAATATATCAGGATGGTAGAACACTGGACTGTTCCTTAAACACTGAGATCAGTGAACACAGAAAGTTAAGGAACAAAGTTCTGATAATTAATCAAAGTAAATTTTAAATACCTTGAGCTTTCTATGATGGATACCTTTGTCATCTTTTTGTAATACCAATTTTCTCAATTCTTTGTTCTCCTTTTCTAACCGTTCCAAGATTCTCTGGTACTTTAACTGCAACAAAATGATACATACAGCTATTGAAGAAAAAGATGCATGAACAAATAACATTAATAAAGTCTGGATTAAAATCTTCCACTAAATCCTGAAGTCACATTTCCTGATACTGACAGTGAAATGTTTTAAAATGTCTACGAAATGCTGAAAATAACACTATATTATAAATATTATTTCTTCATGCCAGTAGTGAAACTTATTAGAATTTTTTTTTTTATCACAACCTGTAATTTTACTTGGAAAATTCTTTGATACTTACATTGAAGACATTAAATTATTTTAAAATACTAAAAATGTCAAAATTTAAATAAAGTGTGTCATTAAGTACATTCTAGGAAATAACGTTTCCAACTACATCAAACAATTAAGTTTTCACTACAGAGACTTCTGAAATCTGTTTAGCTTTTACATCATGACCTCTATGTTCAAGTGCAATTTTACTAGAATTCATTCAATATATTGCATAGATCAAGTCTTTTAAACTAATGATTTTATCGTTAAGTGTAATGAAGATAGAGGAGAGCAGTGGCTCTGTAGGATAAGTTCTGGACTGTGAACCACTATATCAATGGTTCGAGTCCACTAGATACTCCATAGGAGAAAGATGAGACTTTGTGCTCCAGCAAAGATTTACAGCCTCAAAAACCCTATACAGGGTCACTCTGAGCCGGAAACAACTCCATGGCAATTAACAACAACGAACACACAGTAAAGCATAATAAGCATCTCTGGTTTTTCTTACTCAATAGAATTACCTGAGTATGTAGAAGTTCTTCTTGAAGTTGATCAATTTTCTCTTTGTCTGATACCTAAATATAGAAGGTAAATTAATTTTTGTTTAGTAGAACCAGGTTTATATAGGACTACAGTAAGTAAAAAAAAAAAAAAAGTTTTTAATTCTGTTTCAGTTTTGAGTTAAAAGGACTAGTTTTACCTACCCATTTAAACAAAGCAAATTTTAAATCAAATAATTAGGAAAGCCAAAAACATCTGTACTCATCAATAAAGGTAGTTCAGGATTTTATACTAAGAAATAACCTAAAACACAACACTGTTCTTGTTGCCATTCTAGTCATTTCACATAAAAGGCTTGTTAGAAAAGCAAACTACTAACAATTGCACAACTTACTATTTTCTTCCTGGCTATCCTGTACATTTAGCTCTGGGAACTAGATGCCTGGAGAAATAAATCATGAAGAACCCTATAAAAATGTGTTCTGGGAAATCAGATCTATGTTACCATTTTCTGCTCTTGAAAAAGCTCACTGATAAGAAGACGACTTTTAAGCAAATATTATCTATTTCTCTGTTGTGAAAAGGGATAAATGCACAGCAAAACTTGCATTTTCAGTGCTCTAACATGCTTGTTTTTAAACATGTTCCAGCCACATGCTTGCTTTTAAACATGTTCCAGCACAATACCTTCTAACCCATAATACAGAAAATGCATGATAGTGATAAAGCCAAGAAAAACAAGTAAAATTGATTGAACATAGAACAAAAATAAAATAAAATCACAGGTATTGTGTAAACTACTTCAAATTGTTATCAATGCTAATATTTCTAGATAAATTGATCCCCTCCCCCAAAAAAAACAAACTTACTATACAACAGACTTTTAAGTAGTCACAATACAATTATAAATACAATATACAATGATCAATTATAAATTGGTTAATAAATTAAAAATTGGTTAGTAAATAAAAAATGATGTCATTTATGACAAATCTGCATAATTGTGCTTTGACTCCATGGTGAGGAACAGAAATTATCACCCCTAGTCTTTCAAAATAATTGTTTAGTTTCTGATCATCAAAATGGGTTAAGTATGAATTTAATTCATAGCAGACAAAAATCAAACTAAAATTCACATTCATGTTCATTTAAATCCTTTTAATTTTAATTCATTGACTATTTAATAGCGATAAAAACATTATGGTAGCAAATATTTATGAAATTGTTTTTATGACTTGCTTATTGAGGTAGACATTAATAAGTCTTGCTCACACTATATAAGTTATTTTCAAATTTTAGCTCCTGTTTCTAATACTTTCTCAAACATTTACTTAAATAATATAGATGAAAATGCTTGATACAAATGAAAGGAACATTTTTTTTCTTAAAAGCCTAAGCCTTAAAATTCCCAAATACTATTAGGGTAATGAGAAAAAACTAAACTTATAAAAAAACAAATTTTTATTGTTTTCTCAATCCTGATAGAAATCAGAGGATTATTGACAGATGTTTTGACTATGTGTGTGTCTGTACATTGAACAAGAATTATTAATAGTCTCAGAAAAGGTAAGTAAACAAGCAAGTTGAAGGAAAACAAAAACTTGAAGGTCAATGAAGAAACAAATGATTCCATATTCTGAACGAATGGTGTGCCATTATACTGCAATAGTATGGTCATAACAATTTTGTTATACAGATTAAATTTCAAATTCATTCTGAAGGGTACTAAAATGGATTTACTTGGTTCCACTAAATATTCATCTAACTGGCAACTAAATTAGTATAAAATGTTGAAACAGTATTAGCCTAAATATTTTAGTTTTGAGTGTGACCATTTAATGATTCATGCAGTCTATTCTAAATCACCATGGGAATGCAACACTACTCTATATCTGAGAAACAGCTAGCACAATTACACAAAAGTTAGAATGTCTATTAAATGCCAAGGGTTATAAACGACTGACTTGCTCAGGTTTGGGAAATTTTGGAAAATAAAAAGATTACATAAAAAGTTAAAATGATTTGAGGTTATTGGAAAATTATAAACAATCTTTATGCTAATATTAGTATTTAGTAATCATGGATAGTAGGATTTTTATTTTTAGGAGTATACAGATTTTCAAATTAGTATTTTTAGGAGTATATAAATTATCATTTGCTCTTCTGATGCAATTGTTAGGAATAACTCATGCACAGTTTATTGACACACTTCCTATCTGCTTAGTTTAATGGAATATAAACATTAATCTTAATGTTTTATTAAAGACAGGTGGTGGTGAAATTAAGAATTGGACCTAATATTTTCTAAGAAACAAGAAGAAAACTTTTAGGTTTTACAACATAAATATTTACATACTCTCTTAAGCAAACAGCACATGCTATTTTTAATGTAACTTATTCTAGGTATTAATAAGTAATCTGGGTGATTTTATTTTAATAGTCTCACTTTACAGTACTTGTTTTAAAGGCAATGATGCACCTTACTGGTAAAATTCAGCCATTTATGACAAGTCCATGTCCTGATTTTTACTATTCGGTTGAAATTAATTTAAAACTCACCCTGACAGAAATGGGTTATCAATGGTCTTGAAACCAGAGCTTTTCTACAATGCCAGGGCTGTGAAACTGATGGAGAAAGACCGCGGAATCCTCCGCAGAAACAAGTTAAAGCTGAAAGAGAAAAACCTTTACTAGCTCCTCACAAAACCATGCCTGATTTTAAAAGCTTAAGCATTTTTTCCCTACAAAGCCATTGGGCATATTCTGAAATACCAAAATAGATATATAAAAGACTAGTTTTTAAAATTCCGTGTAAAACTAGTCTTTTATATATCTATTTTATATATCTAGTTTTAGTATGTTAAAACTACTTGATCTCTTTTGCTCAGAAGATACAGGGGAAATAAATTAATTGCTACCCATAAGATACTAAGGAGCCCTGGTAGTGTAGTGGCTTATGAGCTAGGCTGCTATCCAAAAGGTTAGCAGTTCGAATCTACCAGTTGCTTCTCAGGAGAAAGATGAGGCTTTATGCTCCCATAAATACTAACAGCCTCAGAAACCCTATACAGAGTTGCTATGAGTCGGAACCAACTTGGTGGCACACCACCTCCAACATTAAACTATAAGACATTAAAAAATGAATGCCCACTTGTATTTAAGATGGCAAGAGAGTAAGAATCATTAAAAAGCAACAAAAGGTACCTGTGGTTTGTGTGCTTCAAGTAACCTCATTTGCCTGAAATAATAAAAATGTCATGAATTATGCTTGGTAATTATGATAGTAAAGGATTAGAAGTCATCTCTGTACTAAGGAGAAGAAAGAAGGATCCTGCTTTTTAGGATACTAATGGAAGTAATTTCATTATTACTGTTGTAAGTACCGTCAAATTGATTCTGACTCATAATGACCCTATATTGGGTTTCCGAGGAGTGACTGGTGGGTTTGAACCACCGACCTTGGAATCAGCATTTCACTGCTTATCCTATAGCATCACACCAGGACTCCAATATCATTATGTTGCTGCTGTTGTGTGTTGTCGAGTCGATTCTGACTCATAGCAACCCTATATAGGATTTCCAAGGAGCAGCTGTTGGGTTTGAATCAGTGAACAAGTTGTGAGCAGTCCAGTGCTTACCCTAAAGCACCATACCAGGATTCCAATTTCATTATTGAAGAGCATAAATTATAACACCTCATTTACTTTCACGCAAAGTAACTCCAAAGTGAGCAAGAATAAGCCCTGTTTGGTGATCTACTAAGTGTACCTTAATGAACAAAGCCAATAGAGGTATAGTCCTGTCAGGTTCTATTCTATAAATTTAAAAAGGGAGGAAACAAGGGTTAAGTGGGTAACCCAATAAATGTTAAAATAGAAAGGTTATTTATCACTACCAGTAAAGCAGACCTAAGATGAAAACTAACTTTTGGCAATGTAGAAAAGCAGCTAATTTGTGATTAATATCCTTTCAATTGTCAGATTAAAATGCACAAAAATATTTCTAAACCATAGCTGAAATCTTAACGAGGTAAGTCTGTAGGATTCATTTCAAATAACTTTATCATTAAGAAAATACACTTAAGAACAATGTACACCTAAAATTATAGCATATTTCTAATTACAAGACTAAAATATACTAGCTCCATCCCTTTCTTTTTATGACAAAGCTAAGGTATAGTTAGCTCTTGTTCAGCTGTCAGTCTAAATGTCCAATTTGTTACAATATTTCATTTGTTCCCTCAACAACACACAGGCCAGAGAATACTAAAGTACTATTTAAAACAAGTCCTTCTGAGGCTGAATGCATCTAATTTAACCAGCTGTGAAAATTACAACCTGTTATTTTCTATTTCCACCTGTATGATTCTTTCACTGACACATAACAATATCCAGTAGCAGATTCCACAGCCATGGAATTGAGAAAAGCCAGCAAGTGACACTGAATAAATGGAAGGAACCATGATGAATATTCTCCAGTATCAACCACCACCAAATGGGATAAAGTTAGTCAGCAGAATTAGTCACTAAATCAGTAACCAGATGATTAGTTAATTTGACTATCAGAACCTAATTAAATCTATGACAAATTTGTTTTTTTCTGAATAAAGGTTTTATACAACCTTAAGTAATTTTTAATCTGACCTAATATATGCTTTACAATTAGCAGATTCAGGATTTCAGCGTGTAACTTAAAAACAATTGCATTCATTTCATTTCAACCCAGGAGTCTCCTAAGAACATTAACCCTGAGATCCACGCTGTAGGATCATCCAACAGCTTATTTTTAAGAACTTCTTGACTGCACCGATAATTCAGTATTTTTTTATAAATTAAAGCTAGGTTTTCTTTAGCATCTGTTCTTTGGCAACTAGAATTACAAATAATCTCCAATGTTTCATTCCTCAATGGTTCAAGGTTTCATATTTTTCCACTGATCTTACTGTTGACTGTGGACAACTTTATGCAATTAGTTTATTTTAGTATATAAGAATTATATTTCTCTGCCCAAAAGTTAAAGCAAAAATACTTTCTTCTATAAGAAATATGAACATCCCTTACTGATGATATATTTTAGTTAAAACATAGAAATACCATGCTTTAATTTGATCAGTCACCCATTGTAATCCTTTACATTTTAGAAATGAAAACTTAGAGACAAGTAGATAAATTGGTTACAAATTTAGGGTGGCTAAATAACCAATTCAAGTAAATACCAATTCCTAACTGTGCTGCAGATACAAGTCCATGGACAGTCACAGTCTAATTTTCAGAAACTAAATTCCTATGTTTGATATTTTGGGGTCTGTTGATATTATCTACTCTAGGACAACTGCATGCTTGTATGAAGTTATCTTTCAAATTTTATCCTGTCAAAAGGAATTTCTCATACTTCGAATCCATGAATGGATTAAGGCGACATGGAATCTGGATAGAAATGGCTGATTAGTGTGAACACATCAGTAGCCCCCTTAAACCATCCATCACCTTTCGCTTCTGTTGGGCATAGCTCGTGTTATATTGGCCAGCGGCTCTGCGTGCTTCCTCTTCATGCTCTTGAATTTGCTGTTGTAAGAGAATGAGCTCACCAAGCAGACCCTGCCATGAGTTTATAATGAGGAGAAGAGGAAAATTGGGGAGGAGAACAATGTTAAACCAAAGGGCACAACAAAGGAACAGGTGTAAGGATAGGGAGGAATGGAGAGTTTATAACAAAAATGGAAACTCATCTTCTGTACCTTTAGAGACACTTATCTAACTGGGTACTGTACTACATTTCTATTTTTTCCCCCCACAGTAAAATTAGAGGCCTCAGAACACAGCAGAAAAAGTGAAAAGGAAAATGAATAAATGACTGCTGAATAAAATGAGCCAGATAAATAATATCAACATAGTGTAAAACTGAGACTAACTGGAACACTCACTGATGATGGCACCTCAGTGGAATTTCCAGGTAACTCTTATTTTGGAATTGCTATTATACTTCTGCTGACCTTGCCAAATATGAATTTCAATCACAATTTTTTAAAAAACTGAATAGAGAATATATAAGGTATGAGGGACTGGATTAAAGCTGGAAATTGGGCTTCTTTTACAGTTTTCACTAAATAGCAAATTGCATTTATTATATTGGAGTCCTGGTGTGGTGCTGTGGGCTAATGCGTCAGATTGCAAAGTAGTCTGAACAGCAAGGTTTATGGTTCAAGCTCACCAGCTACTCCTTGGAAACCCTATAGAGGGTCATTATGGGTCGGGATTGACTCAACGGTACTTAACAACAACAACATTTATTATATTATCAACCGTAAGGTTGGCAGTTCAAGCTCACCAGCTGTTCCTTGGAAATCCTATACAGGGTTGCTATAGGTTGGAACCAACTCGACGGCACTTAACAATAACAACAATTTATTAAGTATGGTGGAAGTCCTGGTTTGGTGCTGCAGGTTAATGCACTGGACCGCAAGGTCAGTCTGAACTGCAAGGTCGGTGGTTCAAGCTTACCACCCACTCCTCAGAAACCCTATACAGGGTCGCTATGAGTCGGAACTAACTAGATGATATTTAACAATAACAGCAGCAACATTTAATAATAAATGTTTTCTTAACTAACTAATTTTCTTTGTTATTGGACTTCAAGACTGCAGTTCCTCATATTTTTAATGAGTTAGTCAAGGTTTTACATTAATTCACACATTCTATGTACTGTGTACACAGGCTTGCTTGACTAAAATTTAGGTTGCTTTTGGAAAATTATAAAAATGTTTTAGGATCTAACTTCACATCATACAACATCAGAAAACTAGTTTGACTGAATTTTCACTTTTTATCAGCTGTTATGACATCAAATAGAGATAGCCTCTAGGATATAACCAAGCCCATATCTATTTCTAAAGCAAAAGCATTATAAAAGAATATGAGATCTGGAAACAATCAAGTTATAAAAAAGAAAAAAATATAACACAGTTTGGGCCTATGCACAAAATAATCACCTTTCCTATTTCTAACATTCATTCCACTTAATAATCATCAAAATGTTTAACTAGTACAATATTTACCACAATATAGTCACATGTAGAATAGACTCAAATACATGTCTTTTTCTGAGATAATATTTTTAATCACTGGCCTGTTAGATCATCAACCTTGAAAAATGTGGAGGAAATACAACAAAGGTTTGATACCACACAACTAATATTTTCTTACCTAGAAATCCTAAAAAGGCAAAGTTTCAATGAATGAGCTAAGTCATTATTTGCACAAAAAATAGTGTTCTAGAACAATGGGTTCAATTTTTACCAAATTATAAAATTAAAAAGCTAGGTAAATATATGCTTACTAAAATCAAGTATATTAGGAATTTTAACGAATTTGAGCTTTTTAAAATGACTGCCAAAGCATATTTTATTTTGTATAATACAGTTATAGAGTATCTGGAAATTAAATGCTAGATAAAATTACATTTAAAAGTAATTTAATTAGTAGAGACTCATCCAGAAGCTTACCTATTTAATTCATTTTATATAACCCAAAGACTTATGTAAAATAAATATAAAGCCTTTCTAGAAGAGAAGTACATATAAGCAAATTAGTTAAGCATTATAGTAAAGCATGTTAAATTAGGAACAGTAATAACATACAACTTGGAAGCTTTTTATTTTGATCCTTAGTTTAAAACATTCCAAAATCCAAAGCCAAACACAATGCAATCAAGTTGATCCTGACTCACAGAGACCCTACTCAGGGTTTCTGAGACTGCAATCTTTACAGGAGCAGACAGCCTCATCTTTCTCCCAAGGATGTTAGGCTATGATTATTTTCAACATTAGACAGGAATGAAACTGGCTGACTTACTTAAATCAAAGGATGAAATTTTTTTCAGCATGGTTTTTCTTAGCATGACAAGTCCAGAGAACACTAAGGTGGCATATAAGTGAAATTTCAATTTTGCTTCTAGATTCATTAGTAAAAATATTGTTTGTAAAAATCTAAGCTTTAAAGTCATATACCTTAAATAAATTAATTCTATGGTCATTATCTCTTTACAATAAGCACTGAACTGAGAACTACCAGGTGGGCAGTTCAAGCCCACCAGCCACTCCAAGGGAGAGAGATGAGTCTATATGCTCCTACAAAGATGTACAGGCTTGGAAACCCTATGTAGGGTCGCTATGAGACAGAACAGATTCGACAGCACTTAACGACAACAAACAAACATCATTATCTATCCAAGAAAGGTAATGTTTAACTAATCTACTAGATTATTCCCTTAATAAATTATTTTTATGACACTGGATTTCATCGAGCAGATTTTTTAAAATGTTTAATCATTTTTTTAAAACCACCCAAATGTTAAGATTTTGAAAACAGTTCCATTTAAAGAAGGCTTCCCATGTTGGGATTACACTTTCATTGTGTGTGTGATGGGGCTTCAAAAAGTTCATGGAAAAATCCCAGTTTTTATTTTCATTTTTCGATGAACTTTTTGAAACCTCCTATTTTAAGAAATTTACAACAAAGAAAGGCCTGTATCCTTTTCATTTTAATATAATTTAATACCTAGAATAAATATATTAACTATGTTATATTAAATATATCCTGTACCTAGAACAGGGCTTGATCTATGAACCTGGCTGGAATGAATCAAATTACTATTATCCAAAGTCACATATAAAGTTTCCAACATAAAATCCAAATGGAGCTTCTTGGAAAATGCTCTGTCTGTAAACAAATGACACATCAAGTGTACAATCCATTTTAGACAATCCCTAGAACTGACTCCACAGAAGTTAAGGAAAGTGAGGGGAAGAAACAAAACAAATCTTGTTAATATACTGTTAATTCAAATTTTAAGAGAATAATGATCTCTCACTGTCACTACCATTTTAATGGACAAGATTTACTTAGTGCTTACTATGTGCCAGGGGTCTCGTGTTTACTACTGTTGTTGGCTGCAGCAACGTTAGCTATACAGGGCTTCTGAGGAGCTGCTGATGGGTTTGAACTGCCGACTTTTCAGTTAGCAGTCCAGAGCTTATCCTATAGTACCATACCAGGTCTTGTTTTAATGGGCTTAAAATAATCAGAGAAGAAACCAGAAGCATAGAAAAGCTAAGTAACTTGTCCAAGGTCACATAGTTTGGAAACTTCAAAGGGTACAATCTGAATTCAGGCAGTGTGACTTCCAAGTCTGCACTTGATACTATTCTGTAAAAGATCTTTGTTTTTAAAAAGGTTTGATCTATCTGGGTCAATCCATATTTACAAGGGCAAAATGGCATACTTCAATACATTGGGAGGTACATTTAAGTTATAATTTTCTGAGTAGTTAGTTGCTTCCAGATTCAGTAGTAAAAATATATTTGTAAAAATCTAAACTTTAAATTCAAATATCTATGCCTTTTTGTCAGAGTAGTTAGTTGACAGAGATCTTATGGCCTACAATCTTAAAATATTTACTATCTGGCCTGTAAGAAAGAATACAATTGGTTCAGGTACAAAGATGAGACTTAGGAGAAAACACACAAAAAAGGCTATAGCACACAGTGAGTTTGTTCAGTTAATCATACCACCAAAACTCAGACTTTAAAAAAGTATTTGGTGAGTTTGCTTAGAATTCATGTATGTGTAAATGTGGAAGGTTATAATTTTGTTTAATTAATTCAAATACACAGCATTTAAAACTGGGTTCCTGACAAATATAAATGGAAGCCATTCATTAGACACTTCTTGGTGAATAGCCAGCAGCATCCTATCTGTGCTTGTCCAGAATCCAGCAACTCAGCACACAAATGATGTCACTATTTTGTTGTATCTACTTTCATCTATTTCATTTGGAGTTTAAAATGATGTACATGGTCCTAGTAGCAACAGTAGCTTATAACCATTTATCGTAGCAACAAGGAGCCTTGATAGCGTAGGTTATAAATTGGGCTGAAAACGGCAAGGTCAGCAGTCCAAATCTACCAAGTCGTTTCGAGGGAGAAAGATGAGGTTCTGTTCCCGTATTGATTTACAGCCTCAAGAACCCTATACAGTCACTAGGAGTAGGAACAATGTGACCACACACAACCACCACCAGCACAGCTCTAGATGTCACCCCTTCCCTACCTTTAGCTAGAGAGATCTTTTAACCATGGAATACTGCTCAGGTCATGTCATGTCACAGTTCTCTTTTAAACCCTCTGTGCCTTTTTTCTTAAACAAAACAAAATATTTTATTGTGCATTGAGTGAAGGTTTACAGAACTGATCAGTTTTCCATTCAACAATTCATATACAGCTTGATTTCTGTCAGTAATTGTAATCTTTACAATGTAACATCACTTATCCCACTTTCTGTGCTTCCCATTTCCATTCCCCCTTCTTTTTCAACCTTTCGAATTTTGTCCTTGGATAAACACTGACCTTTTGATCTCAAATGACTGATGATTCTAAGGTGTTTATAGCTCCACAGTGTTCGTCTCGCAGACCCGCAGACTTTGGTTGAGCCATAGGGATGAGCTCATTTCTAGAACTAAAAGGTGACTAAGGACCATAGTTTCAAAGGCTTCATAAGTCTCCATCTAACCACTCAGCCTGATCTTTTTTATGGTTTTGAGTTCTGCTCCCCATTTTCTTCCCACTCTATCCAGGACCTTCTAATGTGATCTCATTCAGCCTGCTCAGGAAGTTTTAAAAGTTACTTTGGTCCAATAAAACAACTTTATGAAAGTAAAGAGTTCTCTCCCCTCCCATTTAAAATATATTCCCAAGCACTAAAGCTACATGTTAAAAATGAACTAATTCTGCTATTTGACTAAGAAGAGTTATTATCCTAATTTCTTCTCTTCCAGTAATATGTAACTCAGTTAAAGATGTTTAAAGCCAATTGAAGAAGGCTTTTAATAGTTCATCAAAAGGAAACATGGATTATTAACGTTGCTTCAATCCAGAAATGCTATATCTTGTTATATTATCTGGAATATTCCCACAAATAAAAATTTTAAGAGATGAACCAAACATACTATTACCAATAGATATTTAGTTATTACATTACACTATTATAATTTCTATCAAATACTTTTATTTTACATTACTATCTATTCATGCATAATAAGTACTTTCTGATGCTTCCTGAGCAGCATAAAGCTGTAGTGAGCCTATTCTGAAGGAATACAATAAGGATGACTGTTGTCAGTCGACTATGCCTTAGGCAGGGCCCTCTCCCATTTCTTCCTCTGATTCCTCTGCTCCCCTACCTACCAGACTCCAGAACACAAGTGGTTTGGCTTCCTGACCAAGAATCTAATCAAGTATGATGCATAGAGGGGATTGGAACCATGGCAATGAAACGATGTATGGTGGAATGAATGTAAAACTAAAGTTCTCCCGTGTAAAATATCGTATAATTCACAATAAAACATGGAAAAAAAAAAAAAAAGAATCTAACCAAGAAGAGTTGCTAGTTGTTAGTTGCTCAGGAAATAAGAATTTCCTGAATTTGTAGTTATTTCATGGTGTGGAGTACAGAAATTTAATTGTGCCAGTTACTATATAATTGGCTACATGAAGAATCCCAAAAATCCAACTTAAGCAACACTATTTTGTTACAACCCAGGTACCTTCACATTCATGTCCTCCTCAATGAAACAAACAAACAAATAAAAAACAACAACAAAACAGTGCCCTTGAATCAATTCCAACTCATGGAGGCTCCATGTGTATCAGGGTAGAACTGTGCTCTATGAGGTTTTCAATGGCCACTCTTTAAAGAGTAGATCGGCAGGTCTTTCACCCAAGATGCCCTTGGGTGGGCTTTAATAGCCCATCTTTTGTTGATTGATTCAACTCTGAAGAAGATAGATTAAATTTGGTTTGTGGCAACAAAGATAGGTTTAGGTAGTATGTTTTTCTCTCTGTTTAACTGTAACACTCTATTGGCCTTTATATTTGGAATCTCTGGGCAATGCAGACATTCATGGCTACCCAGGGATTCCAAATATAAAGTCCAGGAGAACGGTACAGATAATCAGAAAGAAAAAACATATTACCTAAACCTATCTTTGTTGCCACAAACCAAATTTAGTCTCTCTTCTTCAGAGTTGAATCAATCAACAAATTAATTTGTTAAGAGTGAAACACTACCCTATGTGCTCTGAGAATAGAATTAATAGAATAGGCTATTAACAGAATGCAAGCCAAGTAAACAGTGGCAGTTTATGAGACGGTAACAATCAGTTAAGCTTATAGAATGAGTAGAAATCAGGCATGTAGAAGAAATGTATATTGCAATGTAAGAGGTGCAATATAAGACACAAAAGTCAGAATTATATTGCAATGTAAGAGGTGCAATATAAGACACAAAAAGTCGTGGAAATGAGTGGCATTATGGTATTACCTTTTAATAATTATATTTAAAGCATTTTCCATGATTTGGGTGTTTAAAGGGCTTTTCAAAAACTTTCTTTAAATTATAAATGTACTTGTTGCTTTCAGAATAACCATATTCTTTATTTTTCTGTGTGATGTTTATAAGCAATGAGAACTAATGTTAAGACAGAAATATCAATATTACAATGTCTTGTTTACTAAATTGTTTTTCTCTAGACTACAACAATCTTATTGAAGCTAAAAATCACTAACCTATACAAAAATCAACTGAACATTTTTGTCATCTATACATATTGTGATACATTTGCTTATTTACAAATCCAATGAGTCACCAGACTCCATTGCTCACTAAAGTAGGTTCACCAGCCCTATTCTCAATCCATCTTCAAGTCCTTCAGGTCCTGGTTTTCATGGATATTATTCAGTTCACACCAAGGGCAGTTTCTACTATTTTTCTCCAGTGGACACATATTTTAAAGATTTGATTAACAAAAATGATTTATTAAGAAGTAGATTTAGAATTTTTTTTCCCATTTTTTGATAAAAGATGGCTATCATAATTTTTGATCAGTAACAACATAGATAAATGTTGTTGTGAAGAAGTGCTGTCGAGTCAGTTCCAACTCATAGCAATCCTGTATAGGGTATCTGAGGATAAACTGGTGGGCTTGAACTGTCGATCTTGGGATTAGCATTCCAGTGCTTATCTTACTGCACCATGCCAGGACACCAACATAGGTAATTTGTGTACACAGATTAAATATTTGGCTAGCCTACAAAGTCTAATATGGAAACACATGCTTTTTGCAGACATGTTATTTTCAAATTGTAAGAATACCTAGAAGACGCAGATTACAACCTTCCAGAACAACAAAAAGCCTAGTGATCCCAGGCTGGGAGCCACGGACAGCCAGGGCATGGCGTTGTTCACTCTGTCTGACTCAGGTCAAACCATCTAACACTTGTGTTTGCCTCAACTCCCTGTCAGTGTCACTTCAGTTGACTTTTAACAGTCCTAGAGCATGCCTACCGAATTGCTAGTTTTCACTTTCTCACTTTCTGGTTTGCTGATTTAACAATTGTATACTGTAATAGAAAATAATTGGAATACAGTTTATTAAAATTTTGACTATCATGCAAAAAATCTAAAGTTGAAGGACAAAAAGAATTTCTTCCTTCTACACTTAGAATTTCTTCCTCTTGCTTTCCCAATAAACACAAAATTATTTCCTTTAATGTATTCAAATAACTTTCAATGTAAGAGCTACATATTTCATATTTAATTTTTAAATGTTCGTAGAATAAGTTTTTTTTTTAAATCTTGAATCTACTTATCTAGATAATGCTTTTTTAAAATTTCAAGGAACCAATTATTTTAACAATTCCAAAACAATGAAAAAGTGACAATTAAGAAAATAATCAGATTATGAAGATATAAGGCAATGTGATTCTATATTTGCAATTTTCGTATAACTTTCATACAGATTTTGTTAATAGATATGTGTTAAAATTGGCAAATTCTAAATAATACCATATGTAACTTTGTTGACTTCCAATATAACAGCATCAATAGACTACTTCTTAGTCTCTTAATGTTTCCCTAACATTGATCCCTAGAAAAAATTGTCATGCAAAAAGAAAGCAATTGCTAAGTGCATCTGGAAACCTTGTACACTATAGCTTCTCTTGGAATCATATAATGCACATGAGCACAGGAAGGCCTGAGAAACCATAAAAAAGCCTGTGGATTTTGTCTAAACCAACATCTCCTATACGTAACCAACCAAAACCAAACCCATTGCACTAAGTCAATTCCAACTCAGAGCAACCCTGTAAAAGTTTCCATGACTGTAAATCTTTACAAGAATGGACAGCCTTACCTCTCTCCTGATGAACAGCTGATGCATTTGAACTGCCAACTTTGGAGTTAGCAGTCCAGTGCTTAGCCTACAGTACTACCAGCATATTTAGTAACAAAATCCTCTCCTGGAGACAACCCTTGAAACTATTATTTCACAGAATATATCTAGAGGAAAAAGATAGGCTTCTTTAATTATACAAGGGAGCTTCAAAGAGTTTGAGGAAAAATTACATCATCTTTGAGTTCCTTTCTCCATGAACTTTTTGATGCTCCTTCTTATTTTCAGGACTGCCACGTTAACACCCTGTGCTTTCTCTAAGATTGGTAATAATGATTGTACTTGGATGTCACCATTTTCAAAACTTCTAAGTAGTAAAAACTTTAAAATCTTTCAAGACTACCTATACAAAGAATTCTCCCTTACTCTTACCTTTCTATAGAGCTTGTCACTTTCAGCTCCATGATCTGTTGCTCTAAATGCTGTTTCTCCCGGTGAACCTTAAAGATAAATATTAAATCCTTTAAGTTCTCCAAGGGCAAATCATCTAAAGCTAAATTCAAAACAATGTCAATTTAAAAGAGAAGTGAATTTTTAAGCAACCCAGATCCAAAGCGTCAAATCACTTTTAAAAAACTGTTGTTATTTTTAAGGAACAACACTGGGTATATCTATTCAGGGACTAAAACAAAACACATAACACATGTTTAACTTATTGAAAAAAAAAAAAAAACACCTAGAAAATACAATGCAATCTTTGGTAAGGCAATCTTTGGTAAGATTTTACAACTGAGTACTTACAGACTGGCTATACATCACTGCCATTACAGACCACATATAGTAGGAAAATAAATTTTAAATGTCAACTATGACAGGGCAGATGAGACATACTAAAATTAAAATGACTTTTCATTTCAATTATCAAAAACAATTACTTCTATTTCAAGAAAATATTTTGGCTAAGCAAGCTTGTCTTTTTTAATCGTCTTAATTTTATAATAGATAAATTTTCAGGAATCTTAGTTTAACATAAAATAATTACTTTATTATTTCTACCTAAAGTACATGAATTCACCTAATATAGTTTGGGGTTTTAAATTTCAGCATAAGCAGCATTATAATTTGGCCTGCAATTTGATTTGCAATAAGTTTATTAGAAGCATTTAAAAGGCATGTTAAGGTCAGCAAAAATGTGTTTACACACCTAACAAGAGTAGTAGGTCAGAAGCTCCTATGATTTCACTAACCAATTTGTGACCTGTGAAAAATCAGCAAAAGGGGAAATAAAATGTAAATTTTAACAGGGATGAGCAAACAAAGATATCTGATATCTCAGATTTATATCGTGATAGGGCAGTAATTGGCAAATATGCCAGGATGAACCTTAATAAATTCTATTCATCATGGTTCACCATAATTAAATGTTTTACGATCACCAAATTGGTTGTAAACAAATGATGAAAAGTAAACACATAGGAAGTCTCATCTAGGCTGGCAAGAACATGTGGCTTTTTCCCCTCACTGAGTATTGCCAAGCATGTTTAAGTGCTTCTAAATGTTTACATTATTGACTAAATGAAGATTAAAACCACTACATAACAAAATTTTGTGACAATACATATATACAAAGTTTTTTTAAAATCTAGTTTTTCAGTTGTATAAATGTTTTAAATTTAAAAGATGAAACACAGGGAGGAGGCAGCATAGGTAACGTACATTAAAGGGACTGCAACTGAGATGAAACAAATTGTATGATTTGTTGAATGTGTAACTGATAGGATCTATAAACCTTTACTGAATTCACAACAAAAAGCTAAAATAGAAGAAAAAATGGGAATAATAATAATAATAATAAACAAACACAGCTAAGTATTTTTCCTTTGTGATTCTTAAAATTTAAAGATAGCTAAAACATAGGCCTTTCCTTACCTGTGGTAAAAAAGTCCTTCAGTAAACTGAGGCTCTCAACAATCTTGTCAAAGTCTGGTGCCAACTTTGCAAAGTCTTCTGAATTAGGAAGGGCTTTTCTAATTTTCTCTAGAAAAGATAAACATATACACACTCTTAAAAAAAAAGAATTTGAGTATTAAAATATTAATCTAAATTTTAAGCATCATATAAAAATTTATATATATACATACATATATATATTTCCATCATAAACAAAGTAACATTTTATTTTATTCTATAAGACATGAATGTTTTAGAAGACTCAACTAAGCATATGGCTTAGATGAATACCTTTGATTTACAGGTTAAATGTGTTGAGACAAGAGAATTATATTAAAAATGTTAACAGTCGATTAGAATTAGAATTATATTTCAGCAGGAAGTCACTGGAAAGAAGCAAAGATCAAAGAAAGAGAAAAACATGGCTTGAAGTGCTGGGCCTGAACTCAATAGTGGTGGTGGTGCTCCATAGAGTCGGTTCTGACTCATAGTGATCCTGTACAGGGTGTCTGAGGCTGTAAATCTTTACGAAGCAGAAAGCCTCATCTTTCTCCGGAGAAACAGCTGGTAGTTTTGAACTGCTGAACCTGAGGTTAGCAGCTTGATTCATAACCACTACGCTACCAGAGCTCCTGAACTCAACAGTACAGGTCAGGAGATCCTAGTTCCAATTCTCTAGGACAGAACTCCATTATTTTTCTTTTTCCTTTCATAGTCCTTAAGAAGACTCACACACATTCCCAACTAACAATAATTGTCCAAAAGCCCAAGGCAAGCTTTTATTTTATTCCTGCTAGCTTTATTCATAGAATGGTCAAATAATTATTATTTTATTTACAAATATTCAACAAGCTTGTCAACATCTGATACTAACTTTATAAAGTATTCTGAATTAGGAAAAACTTCACTAATTTTCTCTGTTGTTGTTGTTAGGTGCCATCGAGTCGGTACCAATACATAGTGACCCTATACCCAGCATAACAAAACACTGCCCGATCCTGAGCCAACCTCACGATTGTTGTAAGACTTGAGCCCATTGATGCTGCCACTTGGCCAGTCCATCTTGCTGGGGGTCTTCTTCTTTTTCTTTGACCCTCCACTCTACCAAACATGAGATCCTTCTCCAGCAACTGGTCCCTCCTGACAATATGTCCAAAGTATGAGTGACGAAGTTTGGCCATCCTGCCCTCCAAGGAGCACTGGCTGCACTTCTTCCAACACAGATATGTTGGTTCTTTTGGCAGCCCATGGCACTTTCAATATTCTCCTCCAATACCATAACTCAAAAGCATCAATTCTGCTACGGTCTTCCTTATTCCCATGGCTTGCTTGGGTCAAGCGTGCCTTAGTCTTCAAGCTGACACCTTTGCTCTTCAACACTTTAAAAAGGTGTTGTGCAGGTATTGCCCAATGCAATACGTCATTTGATTTCTTGACTGCTGCTTCTGTAAGGGTTGATAGTTGATCCAAGAGGAATGAAGTCCTTGACAACTTCAATCCTTCCCCCATTGATAAAAATGTTGATTTTTGACCCAGTGGTGAGGATTTTTTTTCTTTACATTGAGATGCAATCCATACTGAAGGCTGTATTCTTTGATCTTCATCAGTACATGTTTTAAGTCCTCTTCACTTTCAGCAAGCAAGGTTGTATCATCTGCATATAGCAGGTTGTTAATGAGTCTTCCTCCAATCCTGATGCCATGTTTTTCTTCATATAACCCAGCGTTTCGGATTATTTGCTCAGCATACAGGTTGAATAAGTATGGTGAAAGAATACAACCCTGTCACACACCTTTCTTAATTTTAAACATTAAGTTTTTCCATGTTCTGTTTGAACATAAGAATATGTACCAGATACTATTCTTTAGTACTATTAACAGTGGTAACTTGCTTAGTTCCCATGACAAGTCTACAAAGTAACCATTATCATCAGCCCCGCTTTCTGACGAAGGTACTGGGACACAAGTTAAACCACTTGTCCCAGGTACATAGCAAGGAACTGAAAGAAGCAGGATTCAAGTCCAGGCAATCCAGCTCAAGAATCCATGTTCTTCACTCCTACACTGTGGTACTGGCAAATGTTTAAATGCTCTCCTCATGTAATATTAGAGGAATAAGTTTAAAGTGTTTTGATAGGGCACAGTTTTGTCTTTAAGAAAATCCTGTGAAAATCCATGGAGAGATTACATCCACCTCCACATATTCCTAAACTAAGAAATTAGAGAAAGGTTAAAAAAAAAAAGAGTAAGGAAAATAACTTCGTACAAGTTTTGTTTTGTTTCTTAAAAAGACCATTACCATTAGTTACTGGTATAATATTTATCATATATACTTTTTCCTCATCTACTTCTTGTTAGAAAAAAAGAGCCCTGGTTCTGCAGTGGTTAAACTTTCAGCTGCTGATGGAAAGGTTGGTGGCAGTCTTTGGCAGTTGGCTTCCATAAAGACACACATCCTTGAAAACCTACTGGAAGGTCTACTTTATCCTTCAGGGTTGCTATAAGCCAGGATTTTCTCAGCACTGGGTTTGGTTTTCACTTTTAGTGTTAGAAAAATGGGAGCTAAGGCTGAGGATAGGACAAAATCATGTGGGAGACTACCAGACTCTTAAGAAACCTAGCTACAGAATGTTGAAACAAGCTATACAACTAAAGGGGGCTAGATGGGTGAATTATGGTGCACCTGCTCTGGACAACACTATACCATGCTAGAAAGGATGATGTTGGGGAAGGTTGCTTGGGAAATGCTGATACAATGTGTTAGCTAGCAAAAAGCAAATACAGAAGTATAGGTTCACTATGACTGCACAATTATTTTTAAGAAAATTATTGACTATATGTTGTTGTTGTTAAGTGCCATCGAGTCGATTCAGACTCATAGCGACCCTGTAAAGGGTTTCCAAGGAGCAGCTGGTAAGCCTGAACCACTGACCTTGCAGTTCAAATAGCTTTACAGTCTGGCGCATTTACCCCCAGTACTGTATATACATCAACAATTTAGAAAATGCTCCACAAGGACTGGAGTGGCTGTGTTAAAAGTATGAGTGAGCAGATAATCCTTCTTAGGAAATTTCTTTGATAAATCTACTTTGATAATCATTAAAATTGCTTTACACTACATATCAGTTGAAAAAAACAAAAGAGAAATACTTTAGTGCCAGTAATACAAACCAAAATCTATATAGTCGTCAATCTCCCACACAATGTCTGGAACAATCCATTTATATTCACTAAGGTCAGGTATCATATCTTTCCACTGATCAAAAGTCTAAAAAATAAGAAAGTATATTAGTGAGGTGCTCTAAATGCCATAGATAAACAAAGAAAAAAGTAATTTTAATTTATCTGTGTTAACCTACTAAGAGTGATGCACTGTCCTAAAAACTTACAAGGAACAAATTTAATTGGTTTCAGTTCCTCTAAAGAATGATTAGTAGGTTATCATAGAGCATATGTAAATAGCCTTTCACTTAACATAAAAATCCAAAACTAGAAACTCCTATTTCAAGCAGGTTTTATGATTTGTCTTTAAATAGTGGTTTGGAAGAGAAGCACAAACAGACAAGAGTCAGGAGGCTTTGCCTTGTGTCCTGGTTGTGTGAGGTGTAGGTGGTTGTGTTGACTATGCCACGTGCCACCCTACTTTCCTATCTCTACCACTACACAACCAAACTGAAAAACCAAAGCAGAATGTCCTCACTCCCAACCCAGTGCTCGCTCTACCAGGCTGTTTTTATCTCCCACAATCATAACAAAGATTCAGATGGCATTTTTTCACTAGCAGTGCTAACCAATTTAGCACACGGCAAACTGTTGGCACCTTTACTCAAACACCACAGATGTCTGAACATACTGCACTACCCCACACCAGGGAGTTACACCATAAAACCTTAAGATAAGCAATCCGGAATATGTGGGATAGCAGCAGCAAAGCTAAACTCACCTTTTTGGCTGTATAGCCACCCCCAACAGCAGATCCTAATATGAGATATCGAAGTTTTAAGAGTCTTGCAGCTAACCTTGCTGGCCAAAAATTCCTGCGGGGCTGGTAGCCATATTTTGTTGGAGAAAGCTTCAATTTGCGTAAAGGAAGGTTAGTTATAGAAGAGAACAGCTGAAATGATGCCCTTAATTGAGGTCTTTGAAGCTTTAAGGTAGGATGATGCAAATGATAAATACTTCGTGACACCAAGTGCAGTTTCGGTAGTGGTAAACTTCCTTTGATTCCAGAGCTACGTTTCACTATGGATTGGCAGACCTCACTGAAAGAAAAATGGGTATGGGAGAAAAATCAGACAGGGTATCAGTGCAAAGAAACAGCTACATCCTAAAGGGATGACACATATGCATGCACACGTGATCACACAATATCACACCATACAACTGTTATGTTCTCTAACCATTTAATACATGCCAGGTACGATTCAGTGTGTGGTCTCACTTAACCCTACTAATAATCTTAGAAAGAACTATTATTATCTCCCATTTTACAGGGAGGAAAATGTTGCACAAAGAGATACAAACTGGCCTAAGCCCACATTGATATAAGGAAAGGAGTACTGTGGGGATTTCAACCCTGACATTGGGACTCCAGAACCTGCAAACTTACTTAGGCTACAACCATGGTCTTAAGAAATAAAACTGAAAATAGAAACAATGGAGTTAACAACAATAAAATACATGCAAACTTTGGTTTTCAAGTAGAAAAATCTCCAGGAGCTTAGAACTGATATTCTTTGCCCTTTCATCTGTGTCTCGTATCCTGAGATAGCTCAGGAATGGAAATTAAAGAGAAATCATCAATCCCACCTCAGGCCTCTGGATCCCCAGAAAAAGAAAGTAGCAGAAAAGCCCTGAAAGAAAAGATAACCTAGATGTGCACGTGTTACTATCTAATTCTAACCTAAGTCTCCTTTCTAACAGGGAATACACAGCTACCATTTGCTTATTTTATTCAACGCACATAGTGCTTACTAAGTTTCCAAAAATGACTGAATGAATTACATAGAACTGTAAACCTCTTAACAAAAGGAATCAGAGAACACACCAATACTGCTGTGGACGATGGTGGAGGAAAAGATGTCTTTCTGTTCTAAGTAAATGCCAGGCATTCTGGTAGATATTTTCACAAAGGTGACCACTAATTCTCAGGAAAACCCAGTAAGGTTAGCACCTTTACTTTACAAATCTCTTTCTTTAAGCTGCATCTTGCCTAAGGTAGGATGACTAGCAAATGTTACAAGACAAGGAACTGAAACTCAGGTGGGCCTGACAGTGAATTCTTTCTACAGGAGGCATTTGTGGGGAAGACCATGAGAAGAAGCAGACAGGAAACCCCAGGTGACAACGGGCATACTCTGATTCAGGACTAAATAACAGCTCTCCAATTCGGGAAACCTTGGGGATTTAGGATTTAATGTGGGAAAAAATATTCACTCACTATCTGTAGAGGCAAGGAGCTCTGGTAGCGAAGTGGTTACGAGTCAGGCTGCCAACCGCAAGGTCAGCAGTCTGAAACTACCAGCAGTTCCACGGGAGAAAGATGAGGCATTCTGCTCCCGTAAAGATGTACAGCCTCGGAAACCCTGTGAAGGGTTGCTGAGTCGGAACCGACTCCACGGTACTTAACAACAACAACATCTGTAGAGGCACACTCTCACACATAATTTTACATGCAAATGTTACTTCTGGACACAAAAACACCGATTTTCTTTTTAAAAGTTGTTAGGTAGGATGCTCATAGGCAAATGTTCACTACAGCATTTTCACAACAACAAAAAGGACAGAAACAACTCAAGCATCCATCAACAGAGGAACGGATAAGCAAAATGTGGAGCATACATACAATGAAAATAATTCAGTCATAAAGAGAAATAAAGCTCTGAACATGCTATGACTGTCATGTGTGAATCTTGAAAACAATATGCTGAGTCAAATAAGTTAGAAACAAAAGACAAATATATGATCCTATTCACAGGAAAAAGCTAGAATAGGCAAATCCATAGACATACAGAAGTTTACCTGGGGTGGAGGGGAATGGGAAATGGGGAGTTAAAGCTTATGGGGTACTGGATTTCTGTTTAAGATGATAAAAAAAAAAAAAAAAAAACCTTCTGGAAATAGAGAGGTATCACATACATATAGCTAATAGAATTGTAGACTTAAAATGGTTAAAACAGCACATTTTTTAGTGTAATCTGTGAGAGTCCAAATTCAACAAGACTGCCTTGCTTTTCTGGGTTTTGTAAGTTTTCCCCCTTCTTACCACTTTTCTATCACTCCTTTAAGAGGAAAATATTTAAGTTTTCTTTCTCTGACAAGTTTCCACCTTACACAAGTTCTGATTTTTATTGAGTTTGATGAAGTTTAGAGTGAATTGGTTTTCATTCAACAAAATCATACATGTTGTTTTGTGACATTGTTTGCAATTCCCACAGTTTAACAACATTCTTCTCACTACCTCACTGTTTACTGTTTCTATTTGCCCTTCTTTCCTATCCTTATCTCCTTTATGAGTTTTATTCTTAGGCAAATGCTATCCCATTTCAAAAAAAAAAAATTTCATTTGGTTGACTGTTCTAAAAGAGTACCTCCCTAGTACCATTATTCACCTTAAATGTCCGTTATTTGGCTCTGTAGGAGAACCACAAGGTCAATGGTTTGAGCCTACCAGCTGCTCCGCGGGAGAGCTAAGGCTTTCTGCTCCTGTAAAGATCAACAGTGTTGAAAACCCTATACTGGCTTGCTGCCAGTTAACAATTGTCTAGATGAAAGCTGAGACACAGCTGTAAGCTGAGTTCCAGGCCTGACGGGTATCTAAAGGCTAGATTCTCAGGGCTTCCACCAGTCTCTCTACCAGACCAGTAAGCCCGGTTTTTCGTATGATTTTGAGTTTTGCTCAACAATTTTCTCCTACTCTACATAAGACCTCCTACTGTGATCCCTTTCACAGTAGTTAGCAGTGGTCGCTGGGCACCATCTAGTTCTTCTGGTCTCAGGATCATGAACACCGGGGTTCATGTGGCCCATCAGTTTTCTGAACTGTTTTCTTGCATCTTAAATTTTCTTTAGTTTACTTCTTTTCAAAGACACCAATAGTTGCACCTTAGATGGCCACTCACAAACTTTTACACCACCAGTCACACTATTCACCAGTAGGATGTAGAACACTGTCTTTGTCAATTATGTTGACCATTAGCGTAGTGGTTACCAGTTGGGCTGTGAACTGCAAGGTCGGCAGTTCGAAACTACCAGCTATTCTGCGGGAGAAAGATGAGGCTTTCTGCTCCCATAAAGATTTACAGCCTCGGAAACCCTGTAAAGCGTCGCTGAGTCAGAATCGACTCCATGCACATAACAATAACAACAACACTGACCATTATGTTCCCCAGGCCCAATGAACCATTTCCTCAAGGTGTATGGTTATAGCTAAGAAATTTTCATAACTTTGCCCTCAGTTTGTTGTTGTTGTAGATTCTATTATATTCATGGGTATATTTGCATGCAGTACATATAAATAATAGAGGTCCTAGTGAGGCACTGCAGGGTAAGCACTGGACTGCTAACTGCAAGGCTGTCAGTGCAAACCACCAGTCACTTCTCAGAAACCCTATATAGGGTTGTTATGAGTCAGAACCAACTCAATGGCACTTAACAACAATAAATACATACATAGAAATAGTCTCAAGGGGTTCTGGTAGCATAGTGGTTACAAGTCAGGCTGTTAATCTCACAGTCTACAGTTTGAAATTACCAGCAGTTCCACGGGGAAAAGATGAGGCTTTCTAATCCTGTAAAGATTTACAGCCTCAGAAACCCTATAGAGTCATTATGAGTCGGAATTGACTCCACGGCACATAGCCAACATCATCAAAATATCCTCTGTCATATTAATGTGTGGGTAGAGAGTCCCAGTCACCTTCCCACACTGTTGAACTTCCGTATCTCTCTATCTGTTGTTATCATTGTTGCTAGGTGCCCTTGAGTTGGTTCCTACCCATAACAACTCTATGTACAAAAGAACCAAAAACTGCCTAGTCCTCCATCATCCTCACAATTGTTGTCATGTTTGAGCCCATTGTTGCAGTCACTGTGTTATTCCATCATGTTTGGGGGGCGGGGGAAGATCTTCCTCTTTTTCTGCAGACCCTAAACTTTGCCCATCAGGCTGTCCTTCTCCAGGGAACTGGTCCCTCCCTTCTGATAACATGACCAAAGTATGTAAGATGAGGTCTTGCCATACCACCTTCCAAGGAGCACTCTGGCTGCACTTCTTCAAAAACAGATTTATTTGTTCTTTTGGTAGTCCAAGATGCTTTCAATATTCTTCACCAACATCATAACCCAAATGCATTGATTCTTCTATGGTCTTCCTTTTTTCATTCAGCTTTCACACACATATGAGATAACCGAAATACTATTATTTTACCACAATAAAAAAAAGTTGGCATAACATGTAGCATGGTCTTCAGTCTCTGCCTCCAAGATATCATAATTCATCTTACAAAACTTAAGTCTCCATCTTCTTTTGTTTCCAAAGAGGTTAAAATCTCTTGACTTCAAACTCAAGCCAAAAAATCAAATCAAACCCACTGCCAAAAAGTAGTTCCAATGAATGGTGATCCCACAGGACAGAGCAAAACTGCCCCTTAGGGCTTTCTTGGCTGTCATCTTTATAGAAGCAGATCCCGACCTTTCTCCTGCAGAACGGCTGGAACGATCAACCTTTATGTTGCTAGTAGTTAAGCACAAACCATTTCCGTCACCCAGGGAGCTGGATCACAGACTCAGCTTAGAGAAAAAGCAAAGCTTTATCTTAGCTTCAAGACTGTCTGTACCCTAGCAATCTTATCAATAAAAAATAATAGCATGAGGGAGGCAGGTCTTGATGGCAGATAGGGTAGAGGTGCAGTGAAGTTAGCCATCAGCAATACCACAGAATACCAGGTGAAGAGGGTTCAGGGCAGAGCTCCAAAACTCTGAATAGTAATAGGTAGTAATATTTTTAAAATTTGCAGGCTTATAGCTAATAGAACTTGTAGCAGGAGTAAGAAACCACGCATTTTTTAATCTGACGGGCTCGGTGGCCTAGACCTGACAACTTGGGCGAGACCAAACGGCAAGACCAAGCAGAGGAACAGACCCACCACAGAATAACATCGTGGGAACTTCCAAGCAAAGGCAGACATTACACTGTGTCGGTTATGCTTTGTTCTGATTTTCTTCTTCTTTTTTTCTTTTTGGTATCTGTTCATTGGCCCCCCCTCACTGTTTGCAAACCTCCATTCTAGTAACTAGATAGAGAGACTGAGCGAGTGGACACCCTCCACCCCCACCACTGGTAGATTCTTCTGCCACACATGCACAAGATACTCTCAGCCCGAGAGCCGGCCCTGAACCATTTTCTAATAGCAAAAAGGCCAGAACAAAGGGTGTGGAGAGGGAAGAAAAGAGAGCCTAAAAACTAAACAGACGGAAAATTAAATTAAATCCTGAGTTAACACCATAACAATCAACAGTGGCATCGTGAAATTTATCAGGCAGCTTTAAAGGCAAGAAGTTGAAAGAGGACACTAATGTCATACTCATATTAGGCTACAGATCATGTTTTTTTCCCTCCTCTCCCTTTTCTGCGATTGTAGAATACAGTATCCAATCTAGTTTTAGTTGTTGTTTATTTTTTTATTTTCCTTTTGTTTGTTTGTTTGTTTGTTTGTTTTTGCTTGTTTGTTTTTGCTGTTGTTGTTTTGCTGTTTTATGCTCCCCCTTTTACCTTTAGGGGGCTCTTTCTCTCCCTATATTACCCAAGAAGAGACAGCAACTGCTGCATGTAGTCAAGCTACAATCACACTCTATAAAACACCAGAACCCAGGCAAGAACAAATACCAACTGCCATATACCAAGGAACAGACAACACCTGTGAAAGTTACTCTGAGTCAAGCAATAAGAAGAGTGAAAAGGGAAGCCCACATCCTGATCACATCTTCCTGGAGGCAATCAGAAAGCATAAAAAACACCAAGACACACACTCAATCAAGTATTAAGGCCACAGATAAACACTAAACATGTCCAAGAAGCAAAAGCAGATAACAATATCAGCACATGTCCAGAAACAAGATAAAAGGTCTGAGACATATAACCTAGAGGTAGACCTGGACTCCATTCTGGAAGGAGGGCAGGCCTTGGAAATGCCTGAGAAGGAGTTCAGAAAAATGTTTACAAAATGTTTCAAAACAGCTTACAATGGAGTTGAGAAAAATAAGGAAGAAGTCAGGAAAATGCTACAGGAACAATCAAATTAGATAGATACAGCATTGGAAACAAATACATCAAAACCTAAAGAAAGAGGTCCAAACGATCAGTACTGTTGTTAAGTACTGTGGAGTCGGTTCTCTCTCATAATGACCCCGCACAGAGTTACCAAAGCTGTAAATACTTACAGGAGCAGAATGCCTCATCTTTCTTCCACGGAACTGCTGGTAGTTTTGAACTGCCGACCTTGAGGGTGGCAGCCTGACTTATAACCACTACACTACCATAGCTCCTTAAACGATCAATAATAGAATATCAGAAATAGACAATACACTGAAAGGGCAAAGGAGTAGATTAGAAGAGATGGAAGGCAGAACTAGTGAGCTGGAAGACAACTCTCTAAATATCACTGAAATAGATGATCAAATAGAAAAAAGGATTTAAAAAAAACCTGAAGAAGGTCTAAGATTCACATTGGACAACATGAAGAAGAATAACTTAAGAATTATTGGCATTCCAGAATAGAAGAATCAAACAAGTCCACAAAGGAAATAGTTGAAGAACTGCTGGAAGACAATTTCTCTAACATCCTGAGAATCTCAATGAACCACAGGAAGGACAGACACCAAAAGAAAATCACTGAAACATATCATAATCAAGCTCTCCAAAATCAAAGATAAGCAGACACTCCTGAAAGCAGCTAGGGAAAAGAGGAGTGTTACATACAAAGGCAAGCAAGTCAGATTAAGCTCGGATCTCTTAGCATAAACCATGCAAGCAAGAAGGCAATGGGGAGACATATATAAAACCTTGAAAGAAAAAAAACTGCCAACCAAGAATCCTTTATCCAGTAAAACTATCAATCAAACTTGGCGGTGTAATCAAAATATTCCAGGATAAACAGAAGCTAAGGGATTTTTCCAAAGTCAACCCTGTGCTACAAAACATCCTAATGGGAATTCTGTGGACTGAGAATCAATAAGAACAGACAATAACTACAGATTGACATACATGGCAGTACCTCCCAGAACTAAATTGACAGATGGAAGAATCAAGAACAGGAGTCGAGAACAGAACAAAACTATAAAACAAACCCAGAGAATCTGGGAGGTCAGTCTACCATCAAAACAATTACAATGTAAAAGAAGGTAAACACATAGGA
>NW_006408742.1:2750147-2751926 GCF_000296735.1 Chrysochloris asiatica
AAAGGATTAACAAAATTGACAGACCACTGGCAAACCTAACAAAAGAAAAGAGGGAGAAGACACAAATAATACGCATTAGAAACCACATCAGCAATGTTACAACAGAACCTAAGGAAATCAAAAGGATAATAACGGGAAACTATGAAGAGTTGTACTCCAACAAATCTGAAAACTTAAAAGAGATGGATACATTTTTAGAAGAACACAACCTACCTAAACTTACAAAGTGAAGTAGAAAACCTAAACAGACCCATAACAAAAGAAGAAATTGATCAGGTCTTCAAAAAGCTCCCAACCAAAAGAAGTCCAGGCCCAGATGGCTACACTGGTGAGTTCTACCAAACATTCAGGGAAGAGCTGTCACCAATTCTACTCAAATTATTCCAGAATATTGAGGGGGAAGGCAAACTTCCTAAACATTTTATGAAGCAAGCATAACCCTCATACCAAAACCAGGGAAGGACGTCACTAAGAAAGAAAATTATAGACCAATATCCCTCATGAAAGGAGCTCTGGTAGCGGAGTGGTTACGAATCAAGCTGTGAACCTTAAAGTCAGCAGTTCGAAACTACCAGCTGTTCTGCGGGAGAAAGATGAGGCAGTCTGCTCCGGTAAAGATTTATAGCCTTGGAAACCCTGTACAGGGTCGCTATGAGTCGGAACCAACTCCACGGTACTTAACAACAACAGCAATCCCTCATGAACATAGATGCAAAAATTCTCAATAAAATCCTAGCCAACAGAATCCAGCAGCACATCAAAAAGATAATACATCATGATCAAATGGGGTTCATATCAGGGATGCAAGGATGGTTCAACATTAGAAAAACAATCAACATAATCATCATATAAATAATAAAAAGGAAAAGAATCACATGATCATATCAATTCATGCAGAAAAGGCTGTTGACAAAACCCAACATCCATTCTTGATAAAAACACTCAACAAAGTAGAAATTGAAGGGAAATTACTCAACATAATTAAGAGCACATACACAAAACCAATGGCCTACATTACTCAATGGAGAGAAACTGAAAGCCTTCCCTCTGCGAACAGAAACCAGACAAGGATGCCCTTTGTCACTACTCCTATTCAATATAGCGGTGGAAGTCTTGGCAAGAGCTATACAGCAAGACAGTGAAATTAAAGGTATCCAAACTGGCAAAGAGAAAGCAAAACTCTATTGCAGACGATATAATTCTATACATAAAAAATCCCAAAGACTCAGTGAAAAAGCTACTAGACCTCACTGGAAGATTCAGCAAAGTGGTAGGATATGAGATAATAGAAGAACAGAAGATACTTCTTGAAAGAAAGACCAACAGGAAAAACACAAAACAATATAGGCAGTCCCGCAGTCTGACTGATTACTACAAGAACAAGCAAGTTGCTTGCCCAGGAAACATCAAGGCAAGCGGTCAGGTCCCCTCAGGGCAAACCCCTTTCCAAGACTAAGACTCAACGGGAATACACGAGCAGACATGCGCTGATTGGTGACCACGTTCATCACCGATAAGGGGAAGTGAAGGAAAAACAGCAATGAAGCTGTGAGCTAAGCCCTACAATGTTCAATAGACTCCTGTGAACCCGGGTGGTGACCTGGTTGGCCAGAAGTATGGCAAGATCTGGGGACTCTTGGGCCCAGAGACAGTGACATAGCCACAGAGGACTAGAGTGAAGCGTTCAGCTAGTAAGAAAGAGAGCATATGCATAAGAACACCCACACACTCAGATAATACCCACTCGACCTGGCTTCAATGACTGGATGATCAGAGTTC
>NW_006408742.1:2754111-2766405 GCF_000296735.1 Chrysochloris asiatica
AAGGTGGAGGGTCAGAGAAAAAGAGGAAGACCCCTAACGAGATGGATTGGCCAGGTGGCATCATTGATGGACTCAAGTGTGGCAGCAGTAGTGAGGCTGGCCCAGGATGGGACATTGTTTCATTCTGCTGTGCATGGGGTCGCTGAGTTGGTTCCAACTCGATGGCACTGGACAACAACAACAACCAGAGTGGTCTTCTATAAATGCAAATCTCTACATGGAACACAATCTCTATATGGTACAAAGAACAAGCTGAAAGGCTAGCAGTTCGAACCCAGAGGCATCTCAGAGGGCAGGTCTAGCGATCTGCTTCCCCAAAGTGACAGCCTTAATGTAATCTTGCTGGCAACCATGTTGGTCTATTGGGGAGTGGAAGAGAGGGAAAGGCAGCAATGAAGGAACAGACTAAGTTCAACCACGCTCCATAGACTCCCGTTGACCTTAAAATGAGAGAATGACGAAGGGCTGCCTGGTCCAAAGTTTGATGAGACCTCGGGATTCCTGAGCCCATGGACAAGGACACAGCCACAGAAGGCTAGAGCTGAGAGTGAAGCATCCAGCTGATGAGAAGTAACAGGAGATGCAGAAGAATGCCCAAACTTGCAGATAGTACCCATTTGACCTAGCTTAAATGGCTTGATAATCAGAATTCAACTAGACAAAGATAAAAAAAAAAAAAACTTTTTTTGATAAAGGAAACAAGTATAAATTGCTACAATTTTATGAACTTGGCCTACATTTATGGATGTAGTAGCTCAGAATACCAACGGAGAGGGAAGCAATCTTCACACCAAGAATCAATTCTATCCCCTCTGTATACAGGGTAGATAGGGACAGGCAACTTAGGCACTGGCTATCTAAAACGAGGGGGTGATAAAGGCACGAAGTGACTGGCGTACAAGGTTTCACGAGGAAGTTTAGTTTAAGAGTGTGCAGGGGAAGGTAGAGTCCCTACTGAATAGTTTTCATCTTGTCTAGATGGGTCTAGTGAAAAGAGATGGGGATAGGATTCTTATGATTCAATAGTGAGTAATTGTTATCATGACAAATTACAACTGTCACAACTGTAAAGATAAAAATTATGTAACAAAAATGGGAGTGTAGTTAATCTTACAGTACAGAAACAAAGGACCCTAGGACCATCAAGAGAAGAGAGCACAAGCAGAATGTGGAACCCTATTCAGATAAGCAGAGACACCAGAGATGGAAACAGAGATGAGGACATGGAGAGAAGGAGCAGCTGAAGACTCTGGACTCATGAAGAAAGGAGGGACTGGGTGCTGGTGGCCAGGAGGCAGGCTTTCAGAATGTGCCCTTTGGTTGTTATTATGTATTCCTGAGTGTTTCTATGTTGTTGTTGTTGTTAAGTGCCTTCGAGTCGGAGCCGACCCATAGCGACCCTGTACAGGGTTTCCGAGGGTGTAAATCTTTACGGGAGTAGAAAGCCTCATCTTTCTCCCGCGGAGCGGCTGGTAGTTTCGAACCACTGACCTTAAGGTTCGCAGCCCGATTCGTAACCACTACGCTACCATACCCCCCAAAAAAAACAAAAAACACAGGAAATGGAAGCAAATACTGTTGAATGATGATACACGTTTCATTACAATGAAACGATGGTGTAAAGCCGATGTTCTCCATGTGAACTATCATTCAGTTCACAATAAAAACTTACCAAAAAAAAAAAAAATTCCTTATTTTCACAAAGGTGGCCGCAATAGCTAGGGGTGGGTGCAAGGACAGAGATATGGAGTGTGGCAGTACACTATTTCAAGTCAGGAACTACATGTAAAATGTCAGTTGTTGTTAAATGCTGTCAAGTCAGTTCCAACTCATAGCGACCCTATGTAGAGTTTCGGAGGAGTGAGCCTGAAACGCCGACCTTGCAGATCAAACTGACTTTGCAGTCCAGTGCATTAACTCACAGTGTCATACCAGGACTCCTTAGTCCCCTGGAAAAGATCCCAAGCAAAATCCTCAACAATCACTGTTAGCTTCCAATACAGGATGATGTTCTAAAAACCAACGTTCAAATGAGAAAGGGACACTTTTCACTATCCTTCTGAGACATGGGTAAGGAGAGTGGAAAGACAAACACCATCCCAGGAAAGGTTGCTTGGCTCACCCGCCCCTATGCCAATCCAGTAGAGTGAAGCAGCAGCACTTATCCCAGACTAAGCAGCCTGCCCAGGAAGAGCTAGGGTTTCTGTCTCCGTGTGTGTATACGTGTGTTCCTATACCGAGCCACCAATTTTTGTATTTGTATCAAGTTTAGTTTACCTGGTGATTCCCTAAAACTCCTACAGTGAAGCCTGCTAGCTGATACATCATACACCTAAATCACAGCGTTTGTTAAATCACTTCTTTCTATCAGGGGTAACCCACAGAACACATCTAGAACATTGTCTTTCACACTGAAATTCGATTACATAATCGGACTCTTGTAGAAAACTAGTCATTCTTAAGATGACAACCAAGATAACCACCAAAATTATCCTAGAAAAAGAGACATGAAATTCTGATTAGCATTATTAAAAGAACTGCTGAAGATATGGTGAACATAAAATAAAAGGTTGCTATTCAAAAATAGCAATCAATAAAAAATGAAGTTTATAAAATTCAACATATTGCTAAAAGTTTAATAAACATTTTCTTTAAATGCCCATGAAGCTACAATGACAAAAAAATAAATCACTAACAAGGTCAGAAAACAAAGAAAATGTCTGAAAATTTAGAACACAAGGATGAGAACAAAATGAAAACATGAGAGAAAAATTAAGTGATCTCCCCATGGGATACACAAAAAGACCCACTGGGATTTAGGAAGAAAGAACTGAAGCTTCTAGATACAGACTTTGTATCTCATTCTTCAAGATCATGTCAGGGTAGATTTGCAATGTAAATATTTTATTAGTACAGAGGTACATGTATACAATTTAAAAGTAAGTAAATGTGAATATACCTATAGGGGGAATGCATATCTTTTATAAACAAGTGAAGAGTATAGATCACACTGTGGAAATCACACTGAAAAAAACAATCTGATAGAAACAATATTCACCTGATGGGTACCAGACAGAAAAAAAACAAGAATATTTAAAGAAAGAAAAAGAAGAAATGGGGGAATTTTCCCCAGAACTAAAGAAGGATAGGACTCTTTCTAATGGGAAGGTCCATAAAGTGCCAAGTCAGATGAGTGGTGGGAAAAAAAGACTAACCCATGCACAAAGAGTTGAAAATATGAAGATTAAAGATAAACCCAAAAGATTTTTTAAATTATCATGAATTAAAGAAACCTGTAAACACAAAAGCCAGATTTGGCATGACAGTTACCATAGGCAACAATGGGTGCAAGAAGAAAACACAGTAACACTTTCTCAGCTCTGAAGGAGAAGGATTTTGAATACTGATTTCTAAATTCTGTCAAGATGATCAAAAGTGACATAAAACAGGTATTTAATGTTTTCAGAATCATCTACTCTCTCTCTCATAATTTATAAACTGTCTCCCAAATCAGTTCTCCCAATAGTAGTTCCTTTTGTAACACTACTGTTCAAATATTTATTTTACCATTGAGTGTTGGTCTTCTGATTGTCCATGAGTATGTGTTTATATATAGATGTCAAAAATGCTCATGTTCTCATGTGTTAAAGGATAAGAATTTAAGTATATTCCTTTACAGCAAGAAGAGGAACAACAGCAAAAGAGATTCCAGAATCTGTGGCTCTGGACCTCTCACGTCACTGTTTCTACAGGTAACTAAACCCTGCAGATCACCACGAGACACTTTTAAGTCAAGACCTGTATTCAGAGTACATGTTGTTACTGTAGTCAGGTGTCATTGAGTTGGTTTCTGACCCACAATGACCCTGAATAGTGTTTCTGAGGCTATAAATCTTTTGTGGGAGCAGAAAGCCTCATCTTTCTCCCTCAGAGCGATTGGTGGGCTAAAACTGCCAACCTTATGGTTTGCAGTCCAGTGCTTATCCCACAGAACCACTATGTTCCCTTCAGAGTGCATGCTGTTTTGTTCAGTACCGCTGAGTTGATTTAGACTCAGCGGCTCTGTATAGGTTGAGCGCCACTGGTGGGTTTCAGCTACCCCTTTTGCAGTCAGCAGTCAGTCCAGTGCTGAAGTATCAAAATAACATAGTTTTATCACATCCACTTGTATAAACAAATAATATTATAAATAAGTTTGTCTTTTCACTCATTTCTTAGTCTGTCCTATACATTTTAATTACTTCAAAAGAGCATGCAATTCTCTGCAAAGTCTTTCCCTTTCCCTTCTTAATGTTTAGAAAACATTAAGAAGTTTAGTCAGTAAATATTGAGTAGAAAAATTTTTTTAAATGATGTACACAACTTACTTTAGTACCAAGGGCTCTGGATTTACTCAAATTAAGATATAATGAAATTAAAATAACTATGCAATTATTTAATTGATTAACATTGTAAGTATGGCATGCCATCAATCTTGAATAAATTATGCCTTTAAAAAATTCTTAAAAAAAAAACAAAAAACAGGTGTTTGTAGAGCAACTCGAGAAAACTTCCCCCTCCCCCCCTACTTTTCTTGATTCATATTGGTGTTACTTTAAAGTGCCATGGAATCGGCTCTGACTCATACCAACCCTGTACAGGTTTCCAGGAGTGGCTGCTGAATTTGAACCATCAAATGCCTCAAACAATGAATTAAACCAGACGCTTTCTGAGGACACTGGAACACAATTAGGTGTAAAGGTAAAGGCAAACTAAATCTCATTAAAATACATATAGCAAACCATAGATTTTTGTTTGTTTGTTTGTTTAAAGGGTGGCGTCACAGCACTTTGCAACCCAAACCAAGTCTCCCTAAAAGCTGTAATAAAGATCTCTCTAATCATCACCTATGACCTCTTGTGCGTCACAGCTTCAGATCTGACTCCAGGTCACCGTCACTCAAGAGGATTAACAAAGAAAACGAGCCAAATTACCTGTAGAAGTATGCACGGGAGGGGAGGTAGAAGAAAAAAGCAACAACAACACAAAGGGAGAGTGAAGTGAGGATGACACACATGGATAGAACCAGAGACCACAGAGTGAGAGAGCACAAGCAAGAAGTAAGCAGACAGAGATAACAGCGATGGCAGAACGATGAAAGGGCAGGGGCAAAAGGACAATTAGGGGAGGGCCAACACTAAGAGGTGCCCAGAATCCTCGAGTGTGACAGGGACAGGGAAAAGGACGGTACTGGAGCTGGTACCGAAGGTAAGCTAAGTCAGGGCTTGTTACTCAAAAATACCCTGAACTACTCGGACTGCCCTCCCCCAGCTTAAGAATCAGCTGCACATTCTAGAAATACTGATGAGCAACTCCGCTTTTCGGTGTCCCCAGAAGTAACGGGGCCAGGTCGGGGCCCACACTCACCAGGCCACTGCGGTCCGGCGTAGTCGCCACATCCCAGTAGTGGGAAGGTCGCACAGGCGCCGGGGCGGCCACGCGGGAGCCCTGTTCTCAGCCCCAGTCCCGCTCCTGCTCCAGGAATGACCCAGAGAGAGGTGCTCCGAAACAAGGGCACAGAGCTGCGGCCGCGGTCCTCCCAATGGCGCATGGACTTCCGCAAAAGCCCATCCGGCACCCGTACACAGTCCGTCAGAAAACATCCACCCCACCTTTCCTAAGAAGGCAGCACAAACGGTCCGTAGAGGATTTGCGCATGCGTCCACAGCCTCTCGCGGGATTAAATGTGCCTTCCTTCCTCTTTTGCTCAACTTCTCCTAGTTTCGCTTGGAATTCTGAATTCCTGCTTCCCAGGTTAAAGACTTGAAAGAGGCGCCGAAATTGGACGGGTGAAATAAGGGGCATTGATACCCTGTTTGGAGTCCTCGTGTGGCGCTGTGAGTTAATGCGCTGGACTGCAAAATCGGCTTCGCAAGGTCCGCTATTCAAGCTCACCAGTCACTCCTCTGAAACAGGATCGCTATGGGTCGGAACCGACTCGAAAGCACTTAACAACAACAATAATAATAATATCCGTTTGGTATGTTATTACGTTTCGGCAACAACTTTAATAAAATTTCGTTACTGAGAAAACTAAATTCACTGTCATCCAGGGGATTCTGACTCAGATAGGGATCAGGTCATAACAAGAAGACAAAGTAGAACTTTTTCCATGGGGTCCCCGAGGCTGTAAATCTTTAGGAAGCATAAACCCTCATCTTTCTCCCTCCAAGCCTCCAAGTCCAGTGCTTATCCTTCAGGGCCTGCCTCCAGGACTCTTTGGGAGGATCCTTGTTAGTGCAGTCAAATCGCTTTCACTTACAGTGACCATGTATAGGGTTTCCAAGGATCAGCTGGTGAGCTTGAACCAGCGACCTTGTAGTTTAACCCAACTTTGCAGTCCAGCGCATTAGCCCACAGGACTACTGCAGAGTAATAGAATAATGAAATAAATGTAAAACTAACAATTGCCCCGTGTTGTGGTTAATAGCCATCGAGTTGTTTCTGACTCACGGCAACCTGTGTAGCGTTTCCAAGGAGTGGCTGATGGATTTGGATGGTCAAACTTGCAGTTAGTATCTAAAGCTTATCTTATAGTGCCATACCAGGACCCTAATTGCCCCTTATTATTAAGTGCTGTCAACTTGGTTCCGACCCGTAGCTAACCTGTATAGGGTTTTCGAAGAGTGGCTGATGGGTTTGAACCGCTGACCTTGAGTTCAAACACACTTGCGATCCAGCACATTATCCTGCAGCACCATATCAGTACTCCCAAATTTCTCCTTAATCCTACATTTTTGTTCAGTGTCTTTGTTTATCAATCACGTTAATACCTCTAAGGAGGCCATGGTGACACTGTAGGATAAGCAATGGACTGCGAACATCTAAGTCAGCAGTTCAAACCCACCAGCCACTCTGCAAGAGAAATATGAGGCTTTCTACACTGCTAAAGATTTACAGCCTCGGAAACCCGATACAGGGTAACTCTGGGAGTGGAATACTGAATGCAATTTATAAAGGTATCAGAAGTAATTTTGATTATTCAGCGTTCATCTGGCTCTCATCTGTTTTTAACTCCCAATTGATTGAAATGTCCCTTGTTGCCATTAAATTGAAATTTAATATAAACATATGCATTTAATGTTGCCTAGGGCCAACTACTGAACCTCTCAGTGGCATTCTGCTCATATGGTCACTCCTTCTGAATGGGCTTCCCTCTCTAGGCATTTAGGATAGCACATTCTCCTGCGTTCTTCATTCAGAAGCTGCTTCTATCAACCAGAATTCTGGATATTGAAGTGTCCCAGATCTTTAGTACTGTGACCCTTCCATTCTTCATTCTCACCTTGAGTAGTCTCAGTCAGTTTCCTGACTTTCAATATCCTTTCTCCCCATCTTTCCAATTCAAATGTAAGAGGAAACTGAGACCCATAAAAGGCATGTGGCCAGTGAAAGGACGAGATGTCAAATAATGGGGACCAAAATCAAAAGCTCCTTTGCCATTTCTTCATTTCAAAGGTGCTAACACACTCACTAGGAGCTCTGGTAGCGTAGTGGTTATGAATCAGGCTGTGAACTGCAAGGTTAGCAGTTCGAAACTACCAGCTGTTCCTCGGGAGAAAGAGATGAGGCTTTCTGCTCCCGTAAAGATTTACAGCCTCGGAAACCCTGTACAGGGTCGCTATGAGTTGGAACCGACTCCATGGCACATTAACAACAACAACACACTAAACATGAAGTCAGAATCAGAAGTCTATCCATTCACTCACAACTCCAAGTACAGGCCCAACCACTGATCAAAAGCTCCCCAAGACACAGGGCTCTCAGAATTTTATTTATCATGTTTAAGGAACTCTGGTAGCGTAGTGGTTACAAATCGGGCTTCGGACCATAAGGCCAGCGGTTCGAAACTACCAGCCGCTCTGCGGGAGAAAGATGAGGCTTTCTACTCCCGTAAAGATTTACACCCTCGGAAACCCTGTACAGGGTCACTATGGGTCGGAACCGACTCGACGGCACTTAACAACAACAACAATAGCAGATCCAGACAGGAACTTGCTATACACCCTTGGAAACCCTGTACAGGGTCGCTATGGGTCGGAACCGACTTGACGGCACTTAACAACAACAACAACAAATATCTGTCTTGTGCAAACTGTAGACCTTTCCAGGATTATAGTGTTGAGCAAAATTTTCTCTTTTTTCCTATTATTTCCTATTTAAGAAAGCAAAACAAAACAAGAATAACAACTCTTTTCATGTATGAGTTATCTTTGCATTTTACTTAATATGCTCTGATGCTTATCGAACGGTTGGAGGGGTAAATCTACTCAGAAGTGCCTTGGATGAAACACCCAACAATCGACTTCTGAATATCATTGAAAAATATGGATGGAGCACAGTTCTACTCTGACACACGGGTTGCCATGAGTCACTTGCAGCTGATTACATTTTACAAAGTCCTTATTTTGTAATTCCATTCCTAGGTATATAAGGAATGTGAGCAAAGATGTATATATAAGATTTTTTTTCCCTGAATTTTATGAAATGGAAAAAAACCATGACCAACTTAATGTCCATGGAGAGGCGCTGGTTAGATAATTACATTTATATCATGGAGCACCATGAACACGTATGAGTTCATTCTCTATGTGATAATAAGGAAGAACAATATCTAATACATAGTACCGCATGTTTGGGAAAAGGACCAAACACTGTATAATCAAACTGCCATCATCGGTTCAAATTTAGCCCACTGTCCTGTTTTCTTTGCCTTGTGCTAGGTTGGCTTATCCAGTGTTTAAAAATAATGTTGGATTTGTTAAACCAGGAAAATTTAAAAACCAGGAAATTTTACAACAAAAGAAAATGATTTCTGATTTTCTTCAAATATTGGAAAATCTGAGAAGCCTGCATTCTTACTTGTCAAAAATCAGTTGGAACTTGGAACCAAGTAGTGCTTCTATCCTTCAGACAAGCATTCCCAGGCTAGCAGTTTACCTCTTTCTAAAATTCTTTCTGAAATGGAAGGCTCTTTCAATTGCTATTTGTCATGAAAACTGACAGTTAAAGGGGCCACTAGTTACCTTCAAAAAGAGAAAATGAAAGCCTGAGAGGCTCTGGTGTTTTACGAATAATGAGAAAGGTTGAATTATGTCCCTCAAAACTATGTGTTAAAATTCTACCCCCTGTGCCTATAAATATGACCCTTCTAGGAAGTAGGGGTTTCCATATGCTGTTAATGAGATCAAGAAACCCTATTAGTGCAGTGAGTTAAATACAAGGATGCTAACTGAAGGTTGGTGGTTCAAACCTATCAGTTGCTCTGCAGGAGAAAGATGAGGCAGTCTACTTCTGTAAAGATGTACAGCTTCAGAAACCCTAGGAACCAGTTCTAGTCTGTACTGCAGGGTCTCTATGGCCCTGTAGGAAAAAACATGACAGCAGTAGATTTGTTGTTCTTTTGTTTAGAGGATCCTAAACCTAATTAATCACCCCTGAGTTTTAAAAAGAGAAGATAGATAGTGATACAGGAGGGATATATATAAAATCCAGGAAGGAAAAGGATTGCTAGCAGATGCTAGAAGTTAAAACAGATGAGGAAGAGCTTCCCCATAGAGCCATTCCCTGAATTTAGACTTCTAGCCTCTAGAATTGTGAGGAAGTACATTTCTGTTTATTAAAGCCACCCACTTACTGTGGTTCTGTTATGGCAGCACTAGGTAACAACAAGAGATCATCTCCCCGCCCCTTACCCCAGAACTATGCAAATGAACTATGTGATGCTGAAAGAAACAATCTAAGACAAAATTACGTAAGTATACCTCTTTAATAAGGAGCTCAGGTAATGTAGTGGTTACGAATCAGGCTGCGAACCTTAAGGTTCAAAACTACCAGCTGTTCCTTGGGAGAAAGATGAGGCTTTCTGCTCCCATAAAGATTTACAGCCTCGGAAACCCTGTACAGGGTCACTATTAGTCGGAACTGACTCCACGGCATATCACCACCACCACCTCTTTAAATAAGGAGCCCTGGTAGCAAGTTGGGCTGCTAACTGCAAGGCCTGTAGTTAGAATCTACCATTGACTCCATGGGAGAAAGACGAGAATTTCTGCTCCTGTAAAGATTGACAGCAAGGTCACTCTGAGTCAGAACAGACTCCATGGCCCACACCACACACACTCTTTGCTCATTCATATTACTTGCTTAACCTAGGAAAGCATTTGAGTTGATGAGTCCTGGTGAAAGGTAGGTTCAGGGGGAGGGCTTGAGAATGTTAGGCTATGTGTAGGAGGGACACTTACTTTATGGAGAAATAATTTCCTTTATGTGGTCTTTTCCTTAGTCCTTTGGAAAGCCAGCATAAGGGACCTTCCCCCTAAAACCCAAAGTTAACCTTTGTCCAAGTTTTCTACTCCAGATGATGTGCTGCTTTTGTAAACCTTGATTGACATTTCCTAGGAAAGCTATAAATAACTTGTGTTTTGATAATTTTTTCTGGTCCTGGGCTGCAACCTGCTGGAGACATCAAGGAAGGCTCCGTAGTTGGAAAATACGGCCTTGGTGATAGAAACGATGCTGGAGATTGCATGATAGAATTTTTCAAGGCCAATGATTTCTTCATTGCAAATGCCTTTTTTTAAACAACACAAAAGATGACTAAATACTTGGACTTCACTAGATGAAATACATAGAAATTGAATTGACTACATCTGTGGGAAGAGATGTAGTGGAAAAGCTCCATATCACCAGCCAAAACAAGGCAGGGGCAGACTGTGGAACAACCATTTGCTCATATCCAAGTTCAGGCTGAAGCTGAAGAAAATCAAAATAAACCTACGAGAGCCAAACTATAACTTGAACATATCCCACCTGTATTTAGAGATCATCTGAAAAGCAGATTTGATGTATTAGAAACTAAAGACCAAAGAGTTGTGAGATAACATCAAGAACATCATAGAAGAAGAAAGCAAAAAACCATTACTAAAACGAGAAGGAAAGACCAAAATGCACATCAGAAGAGACTCTGAAATTTGCTCTCCAGTATAGAGATGCTAAAGCAAATGGAAGAAATAAGGTAGTAAAAGAGCTAAATACAAAATTTCAAAAAGCAGCTCAATCAGTCAAAGTCAGATATTATAATGAAATCTGTTAAGGCCTGGAGTTAGAAAACCAAAAAGGAAGAACACATCCAGCATATGTCATGCTGCAGGAACAGAAGAAAAAAAATTCAAGCCTTGCTTTGAAATATTGAAGGATTCTATAGGCAAAATATTGAATGATGCAGAAAACATCAAAAGAAAATGGAAGGAACACACAGAATTATTGTACCAAAAAGAAATGGTCAATTTTTACCCATTTCAAAAGGTAAAATGTGATCAAGAGCCAATGATACTGAAAGAAGAAGTCCAAGGTACATTGAAGGAATTGGCAAAGAACAAGACTCTGGGAATTGATGGAATATAAATTGAAATCTTTCCACAAACTGATGCAGCTCTGGAGACACTCACTCATCTATGCCAAGAAAATTCAGAAGATAGCTGACTGGAAAACATCTGTATTTGTGCCCATTCCAAAGAGAGGTGACCCAATGGAATGCAGAGATCGCCAGACAATGTCATTAATATTGCTTGCAAGTAAAATCTTGCTAAAGACAATTCAAAAGCAGCTGCAACCATACATTGACAGAGAACTTCCAGAGGTTCAAGCTGGATTCAGAAGATGGTGTGGAATGATGATATCTGATGCATCTTGGTTGAAAGCTGTTTGCCTGGGTTTTATTAGCTACACAAAGGCTTTTGATTTTGTGGATTATAACAAGCTATGGACAGCTTTGCAGACAATGAGTATTCTAGAACACTTAATTGTGCTCATGAGGAACCTGTACGTAGACCAAGAGGCAGTTGTTTGAACTGAACGAGGGAACACTAAAAAGTTTAAAATTAGGAAAGGTGTGTGCCAGGGTTATATTCTTTTACCATACCTATTCAATCTGTTTCTGTATTACCGTTAGCAAAAAAAAAACCAAACAAACAAAAAACCCAGCTATAATCATACATTGACAGAGAACTTCCAGAGGTTCAAGCTGGATTCAGAAGAGGCCATGGAACGAGAGATAACATTGCTGCTGTCTGGTGGATCTTGGCTGAAAGTAGAGAATACCAGAAGGATGTTTACCTATGCTTTATTGACTACACAAAGGCTTTCGATGTATGAATCATGACAAGCTATGGACAACATTGAGAAGTATGAGTATTCCAGAACACTTAATTGTACTTCTGAGAAATCTGTACCTAGACCAAGAAGCAGTTGTTC
>NW_006408742.1:2767240-2779374 GCF_000296735.1 Chrysochloris asiatica
GCAGCGGTAGTGAGGTTGGCCCAGGATCGGACATTGTTTTGTTCTGCTGTTCATGGGATCGCTGAGTCGGTTCTGACTCGATGGCACCTGACAACAACAACATTCAATCTGTATGCTGAGCAAATAATCCGAGAATATAGATTATATGAAGAACGTGGCATCAGGATTAGAGGAAGATTAATATACAACCTGCGATATGCAGATGATAAAACCTTGTTTGCTGAAAGTGAAGAGGACTTAAGATACTTACTGATGAAGATCAACGACCACCACCTTCTCTATGGGTTGTACCCTAATGTAAAAAAAAACAAAAATCCTCACCACTGGATCAGTAAGTAATATGAAGATAAGTGGAGAAAAGATTGAAGTTGTCAAGGACTTCATTTTTCTCCAGTCAAGGATCAATACTCATGGAAGCACCAATTAAGAAATCAAATGACATATTGCATTAGGCAAATCTGCTGTATCTTTGTTGAAGAGCAAAGATGGTAAGTTTCAGGACTAAGGTGCACCTGACCTAAACCATGATATTTTCAATAGCTTCACATGCTTGTGAAAGTTGAATACTGAATAAGGAAGACCATAGAAGACTTGATGCATTTGAGTTATGGTATTGGAGGAGAATATTAAAAGTGCCACGGACTGCCAAGAGAACAAACAAATCTGTGTTGGATGAAGTACAGCCAGAATGCTTTTTGGAAGCCAGAATGGTGAGACTTCATCACTCATACTTTGAACATATTATCAGGAGGGACCAGTCCCTGGAGAAGGCGATGCTTGGTAAAGTGGAGGGTCATTGAAAAAGAGGAAGACCCCCACTGAGATGGATTGGCACAGTGGCAGCAGCAATGGGCTCAAATGTAGCAAGGATTGTGAGGTTGGCACAGGACTGGGCAATGTTTTGTTCTGTTGTGTACAGGGTCGCTATGAATCAGTACTGACTCAACAACACCTAACAACAACAATGACATACACACTCACGAGGGTGAGTCAAAAATTATCCACATTTTTGCTGTAGAATTTATTTTCATCAACTTTTAGAAAAGACAAATGCATCATTTTTCAACAAGATCTCCTTCTTGTCAATACACTTTGCCCATCTGTCAACACGGTTTGTTGATGTTGTTAAGTGCCATTGAGTCAGTTACGACCCATAGCGACCCTGTATAGGGTTTCCGAGGAGCAGCTGGTGAACTTGAACCAGTGACCTTGCAGTTCGAACAGCTTTGCAGTCTGGCGCATTAACCCACAGCACCACACCAGTGTTTAGTATTCCCTTATTTAAAAAATGTTTCAGGCTGAGCTGCAAGCCATGAATGCACTGCTGTCTTCACTTCTTCAACAGAGGTGAATCTTTCAGGGGAGTAAACACGTAAAAGTCCAGTGGCGCAAGATCAGGACTACAGACGGGATGGTTTAACACCTCAAAACAAAGTTTTTGCAGTGTCAAGAGTGTGGTTAGTGGTATGTGGACATGCATTGTCATGCAAGATGACAAAGCCCTTGGATAGCAGTCCTCTGCATTTAATCCAAAGTCTAGGCTTCAGCTCTTCAGTGAGCATCTCACTGTCAAGAGCGCTGTTGATTGCTGAACCTTTTTCCTGACAGTGTTCTAATATTGGCCCTTGAAAATCCCCAAAAGCTGTAAGCATCAATTTTCCAGCTGGTGGTGGACTTTTGAACTTTTTCTTGGTTGGCGATTGAGAATGTTTCCATTTCATATTCTGCCATTTACTCTCAGGCTCGTAGTAATGAATCCATGTCTCGTCAGCAGTAACAATTTTTTTAAAGAAGCTTTTAACTTCCTTTGAGTATCAGTCCAAACTTTGTTTGCATAAATTCTGTTTATGCTCTTTCATGAGTTGTTTTGGTACCCATCTCGCACAAACTTTTCAAAACCCAAGTCTGTTGTACATTATTTCACAGGCAGAACTATGGCTGATTTGCATGATTTACCACATAATCCACTGTCATTTGTCTATTCAACAGAATCATTTCATGTGCATGCTCAACGTTGTCATCAGCCATGGATGTGGATGGGTGTTTTAATATAACCAGAATGTGGATAATTTTTTACTCACCCTCATAGATATATATTTATATAAATGACCAAAGAACATATAAACAAAGTGTTCAGTATAATTAGTTATCTGAGAAATGCAACTTAAAAAGACAGTGAGCTACTGCTATATGCTCACTAAAGTCAGTTGCCATTAAGTCAATATTGGGACCCCATGTGTGTCAGAGTAGAACTGTGCTCTTTTACAATGGCTGCTTTATTCTCAATAGCCCTAAACAGAAGCCTACCAAATGTTCATCAAGAAGAAAATGGATAACAATCTTATCAGTATAATAAAATACTACTCAGCAACAAAAGGAAAGGATCTACTGATGCATAAGACATTAGCAAGGATTTGAACTGGCATTATGTTCAAAGAGGATATTGTTGTTATGTGCGTGGAGTTGGTTCCGACTCATAGCAACCCTGCACAGGGTTTCTGAGGCTGTAAATCTTTACAGGAGCAGAACACCTCATCTTTCTCCCATGAAACAGCTGGTAGTTTTGAACTGCTGACCTTTCAGCTCGCAGCCCGTTTTGTAACCACTACGCTACCAGAGCTCCTGCAAAGAGGACATATCTGTATGATTATGCTTGTATGATGTCCTACCAGTTGCTTTTGAGTCGATTCCACCTCATGGTGACCTCATATGTGTCACAGTAGAACTTTGCTCCCTAGGGTTTTCAGTAGTAGTAACCTGTCTTTTGAGGGGCCTCCTGGTATGTTAACTGTACCACCTGGGGATCCATAAGATGTTTCAGAATAGGCAACATGGGGATGAGGAGTAGGAATGAGGACACTGGGAAATTTCTGGCCATGGGGGTTGTGTGCCACTGGTTCCGATCACAGAGTCTGTTTAGAGTTTCTGAGGCTGCATATTGTTATGGGAGCAGAAAGTCTCATTTTCTCCCATGGAGCAGCTGGCAGATTCGAACTGTTGATCTTGCAGTTAGCATCCTAACTCATAACCCACTATGTTACCAGGGTTCCTTAGGAAATTCCTTTGTTGTTGCTAAGGGCCATCAAGTCAGTTCCAACTTATAGTGGCGCTATATAGGGTTCCAAGGATCAGCTGGTGGGTTTGAACTGCCGAACTTGTGGGAAATTCTTGTTGTTGTTAGGTGCCATTGAGTCGGTACAGTCTCATAGTAATACTGTGCACAACAAAACAAAACACTACCTGATCCTGGGCCAACCTCACAATTGTTGCCACACTTGAACCCATTGATGCTGCCACGTGGCCAATCCATCTCACTGGGGGCCTTCCTTTTTTTCTCTGACCCTCCACTCTACCAAACATGATATCCTTCTCCAGTGACTGGTCCCTCCAGACAATATGTCCGAAGCATGAGAGATGAAGTTTGGCCATCCTGGCCTCCAAGGAGCACTCTGGCTGCACTTCTTCCAACACAGATCTGTCTGTTCTTTTGGCAGCCCATGGAACTTTCAATATTCTCCTCCAACACTATAACTCAAAAGCATCAATTCTTCTATGGTCTTCACTGTCTGGCTTTTTCATGCATATGAGGTTATTGAAAATATGCAGCAGATTTGCCTAATGCAATATGTCATTTGATTTCTTGACTGCTGCTTCCGTGAGTGTTGGTAGTTGAACCAAGAAGAATGAAGTCCTTGATAACTTCAATCATTTCTCTGTTGATGAGAATGCTGTTTATTGGTCCAGTGGTGAGGATTTTTGTTTTCTTTATATTGAGATGTAATCCATACCGAAGGCTATGCTCTTTGATCTTCATCGGTAAATGTTTTAAGTCCTCTTCACTTTCAGCAAGCAAGGTTGTACATCTGCATATTGCAGCTTGTTAATGAGTCTTCCTCCAATCCTGATGCCATGTTTTTCTTCATATAAGCCAACTTCTCAGATGATTTGCTCAGCATACAGGTTGAATAAGTGTGGTAGAAGAATACAACTCTGTCATACACCTTTCTTAATTTTAAACCATTCAGAATTTCCCATGGGAAATTCTTATGGAGAGGGAAATATTTCATATCATAATAGGGGTGGGAATGATATGGGTGTTCATGTATCAGAGTGTACATCTAGGGTCTATGCATTTCAATTTCAGATTTGACACCAATAATCTATAAAAATAATTGCATGGAAAGAGTGGAAGTGGGTGGAGGTTACATGAAACAAGGGTGGTAGAACATTGAGAATTGTGGAAGGATTGCCATGTGAACATGAGGGTACATTATACTTATTTTTTGTTCAATTCATATGTGTTTGTTGTTGCTGTTGTTAAGTGCCATCGAATCGGTTCTGACCGATAGCGACCCTGTACAGGGTTTTTGAGGCTGTAAATCTTTATGGGATTAGAAAGCCTCATCTTTCTCCCACGGAGCGGCTGGTAGTTTCAAGCCGCTGACCTTAAGGTTCGCAGCCCGATTTGTAACCACTACACTACCAGAGCATATGTCTTTAGAACTTTAAAATTAAGAAGTGAAAAGTTTATTTGATGTTTCTTGTAAAACACAACAACACAGAGAAGTATCTAGAAAGAAAGAAATTGCATATGTCAGACAAGCAGTTTCATTAGTAAGGGTGAAGGCAAGAGAGGTGTATGAAAGGGAAGTCACAAAGCATCTGTGTGACAGTTAGAATTTATCCTAGCCTGTGCTTGTTTTCTGCTGCTACAAATTTAGTGGCTTTAAAGGACACAAATGTATTAACTTGAATTTTGAGGTAAGAGTCTGAATTGGTCTCACCAAGCTAAAACGCTGCCAGGCCTCCGTTTCTTTCGGGAAATTTTAGAGGGGAATCTGTTTCCCAGCTTTTAGGAAGGAAGAAATCTTTCCCAGCTTATAGAAGTAGTCAGAATTTATTGGCTTGTGGCTTTGTTCCATCTCCTAAGTCACCATCGGCTGGTCTAGTCTATGTAGTATCTCTGACACTGCCTTTTCTACCTCCCATGTTCACAGTGAAGGACTTTTGTGGTTCTATTTGCCCATCCAGATATTCTAGATATTTCATGTTATTAGGGAAACACCAGGGCAGTGCAAATACAATATTCTTATCTAAAGGTCAGCTCCCTGGATGGTGCAAACAGTTTGCAGTTTGCTGCTAACTGAAAGATTGATGGCTCAAATCCATCCAGCGATGTCAATGACATCACTAAGGGGATTGTTGGGGGGGGCGGTGTGCACCTCACTGGGTGACACAGTGAGAAAGGATGACACCAAAATGACTTCTATGAATTTTTGTGCAGTTTATCAGCAGAAATGTCTTCTTTATACAAATATCCCAGTAGTTAACTTATAATAAAACATTTTTCTGAAGTCTAACTTTCATGTATCAATATGCCTACAAGGTAAAACCCCATGTTAATTTATTTTTGAGCTTTCTAATATGCTCCAGGAGTCCTGGTGTGGTGCCATAGGATAAGCATGGGATCACAAGGTCCTTAGAACCACAAGGTCACAGGTGCAAACTCACCAGGTACTCCTAGGAACCCTATATGGGGTTGCTATGGGTCTTCATTTGCTAGGGCACAACTCAAAATGAAGAGAAACAGCTGTAAACATCCATTGAAAATCAGAACATGGAATGTACAAAGTATGAATCTGGGAAAACTTGAAGTTGTCAAAAATGAAATGGAACACATAAACATCCATATTTTAGGCATTGGTGAGCTGAAATGGACTGATATTGACCATTTTAAATCTGATGACCACATGGTTTACTATGCCAGAAATGACAAATTAAAGAGGAATGGTGTTGTATTCATTGTCAAAAAGAACATATCCAGATCAGTCATGAGGTACAATGCTGTTTGTGACAGGATAATATCCATGCGCCTACAGGGAAGCCCAGTTAATACCACTATTATTCAAATTTATGCACCAACCATTAAAGCCAGTGAGAAAGAAATAGAAGAATTCTACGAACTTCTTCAATCTGAAATTGATCAAACATGCAATCAAGATGTATTGCTCATTACTGGTGATTGGAATGCAAAGGTTGGAAGCAAAGAGGAAGGATCAGTAGTTGGAAAATATGGCCTTGGTGATAGAAATGATGCTGGAGAATGCATGATAGAATTCTGCAAAATCAATGATTTGTTCATTTCCAATACCTTCTTTAGACAGCATAAGAGACGACTATACACATGGACCTCACCAGATGGAATACATAGAAATCAAATTGACTACATCTGTGGAAAGAGACGATGGAAAAGCTCCATATCATCAAAACAAGGCCAGGGGCAGACTGTGGAACAGATCATCAATTACTCATATGCAAATTCAAACTGAAGCTGAAGAAAATGAAAACAATTCCATGAGAGCCAAAATATGACCTTGAATATATCCCACCTGAATTTAGAGATCATCTGAAGAACAGATTTGATACATTAAACACTAAAAACCAAAGACCAGAAGAGTTGTGTGATGACATCAAGAACAGCATACATGAAGAAAGCAAAAAGTCATTAAGAAGGCAAGAAAGAAAGAAAAGGTCAAAATGGATATCAGAAGAGACACTGAAACTTGCTCTCCAGAGTAGAGATACTAAAGCAAATGGAAGAAACGAGGAGGTACAAGAGCTGAACAGAAAATTTCAAAGATCAGCTCGAGAAGATAAAGCCAAATGTTACAACAAAATGTGCAAAGATCTGGAATCAGAAAACAAAAAAGGAAGAATACGCTCAGCATTTCTCAAGCTGAGGGAACTGAAGAAAAAATTCAAGCCTCAACTTTCGCTATTGAAGGATTCTTTGGGCAAATTATTGAATGATGCAGAAAACATCAAGAGAAGATGGAGGAATACACAGTCACTGTAACAAAAGGAAACGGTTCATGTTCAGTGGTTTCAAAAGGTAGCATATGATCAAGAGCCAATGATATTAGAGGAGGAAGTCCAAGGTACATTGAAGGAATTGGCAAAGAACAAGGCACCAGGAATTGATGGAATTAAAATTAAAATCTTTCAGGAAAGCAAGGTGGCACAGGAGGCACTCACTCATCTCTGCCAAGAAATTTGGAAGACAACTATCTGGCCGACTGATTGGAAGAGATCCATATTTGTGCCCATTCCAAAGAGAGGTGACCCAACGGGATGTGGGAATCATCAGACAATCTCTTTGATATCCCATGTGAGTAACGTTTTACTAAAGGTAATACAGAAACGGCTGCAAGCATACATTGATAGAGGTTCAAGCCGGATTCAGAAGAGGCTGTGGAATGAGGGATATCATTGCTGATGTCCGATGGATCTTGGCTGAAAGCAAAGAATATAAAAAAGATGTTTACCTGTGCTTTATTGACTATGCAAAGGCTTTCAATTGTGTGGATCCTGACAAGCTATGGACAACATTGCAAAGTATGAGTATTCTGGAACACTTAATTGTGCTCATGAGGAATCTGTACCTGGATCAAGAGGCAGTTGTTCAAACAGAACATGGGAACACTGGTTTAAAATTAAGAAAGGTGTGAGACAAGGTTGTATTCATTCACCATACTCATTCAACCTGTATGCTGAGCAAATCTTCTGAGAAGCTGGCTTATATGAAGAAAAACGTGGCATCAGGATTGGAGGAAGACTCATTAACAACCTGTCATATGCAGATGAGTCAACCTTGCTTGCTGAAAGTGAAGAGGACTTAAAACATTTACCGATGAAGATCAAAGAGCACAGCCTTCGGTATAGATTACATTTCAATGTAAAGAAAACAAAAATCCTCACCACTGGACCAATGAATAACATTCTTATCAACAGAGAAAAGATTGAAGTTGTCAATGACTTCATTCTTCTTGGACCAACTACCAACAAGCATGGAACCAGCAGTCAAGAAATCAAATGACATATTGCATTAGGCAAATCTGCTGCATAAGAACTTTTTGAAGTGTTGAAGAGCAAAGTTGTCAGCTTGAGGACTAAGGTGCACCTGACCCAAGCCATGGTATTTTCAATAACCTCATATGCATGAGAAAGTTGGACAGTGAATAAGGAAGACTGTAGAAGAATTGATGCTTTTGAGTTATGGTGTTAGAGGAGAATATTAAAAGTGCCATGGGCTGCCAAAAGAATCAATAGATCTGTTTAGGAAGAAGTGCAGCTAGAGTGCTCCTTAGAGGCCAAGATGGCCAAACTTTGTGTCTCATACTTTGGATATATTGTCAGGAGGGACCAGTCGCTGGAGAAGGATATCATGTTTGGTAAGATGGAGGGTCAGAGAAAAAGAAGAAGACCCCCAACAAGATGGATTGGCCAATTGGCAGCATAGATGGACTCTAGCGTGGCAACAATAGTGAGGCTGGTCCAGGATGAGGCAGTGTTTCATTGTGCTGTGCATAAGGTTGCTATGAGTCAGTACCGACTCGATGGCACCTAACAACAACAACATGAGTGGAAACCGACTTGATGGCACTTCACAACAAATGTACTCCAGTCAGAGCTGTCATTATGACCCTGTTTCAATGCTGCTTTGAGTCATGTGATCTAGTCTGCGTGTACGACAAACACACAGCAGCTTTCACTGTCAAGTTGTTGTTGTTGTGAATTGCCATAGAGCCAGTTCTGACTTGTAGCCACCATGTATATAGGTTTTCCAAGAAGCAGCTGGTGGGTTTGAACTGCCAACCTTGGGTTTAAACTGACCTTACAGTCCAGTGTTTATCTCACTGTTTTAGCTACAATGTTGTGGTGAGTAGCATTTGTGAACTTGAATCAATACCTTTTTTGAGGCTAGAATATGGTGTGGTGCTGTGGGATAAAGCACTGGACTGCAGGGTCTGTTTAAAACACAAGGTCAGCAGTTCAAACTCACCAGTTGCTTCTTGGAAACACTGTACAAGGTCGCTATGAATCGGAACGGACTCAAAGGCACTTAATAACAACAACATTCAAATAATCTAAGAAATATATTGAAGCAATTTGTAGCTATGTTTATCACATATTATTCTATGATTAAAATTGATAATAAAATTGCTAAGGATTCTGTATGGTTCATGGGAGGTGAGGTTGGCACCATGAGTTCTTACACTGAGTGGCATCAACCCCAGTGCTGTCACTTCCATTTGCCACGGAAGAAAGCCCTGGTGAGCTACTTCCATAAAACCGAAGGCATAGAAAACCTTGTGGAGTGCAGCTCTACTCTGACATACATGGTGGTGGATGTGATGTGCCATGGAGTAGGTTCCGACTCATAGCCACCCTGCATAGTGTTTCCGAGGCTGTAAGTCTTTACGGGAGCAGAAAGCCTCAACTTTCTCCAGAGGAGTGGCTGGTAGTTTCGAACTGCTGACCTTGAGGTTAACAGCTCGACTCATAACCACTAAGTTACCAGAGCTCCTACTCTGATATACATGGAGTCGCCATGTATAATTGAGATCAACTCAATGTCAATGGGTTATTTTAAGGTCAGCTGATTAACAACCCTAATTCTATTTGCAACCTTAATTTCCCATTTCCATATTCACAATTTCCAGGGATTAGTACATGGACATCTTTTGAGGCCATTATTCTACCTATTATACAGCTCCAATTAAATTATTCAGACTGATTTCTCTCTGATTAAAGGAGTGTTTGCATGTTTATTTGTGTGTGTGTGGGGGGGGGGGTGTGTAAGAAAAAGAAAGAGAGAGATTCCATTTGTTTTGCCACACCAGGAATTAGCTGTAATCTTAAAATCATACCTATAATCTTTGACCTTCATGCCTATACTTTAAACCTCATGTCACAATTTAATTTTATGCAGTTGATACTTTTGGTTTTTTTTTCCTAACCTTTTAGATAGTTTTTCTTCTATTCTTGCATTGTAAATCTTGAAATATTTACTTCATTCATCTCTATTGTTTTCTGTGCTTTTATGGAGTCCAGGTATAGCACTGTAGAATAAGCACTGGACTGCCGACCGGCAGATAGGTGGTTCAAAACCCACCAAGCACTCCTTGGAAACCGTATACAGGGTTGCTATGAGTTAGACCTACCTAACAGCACTTAACAGTAACAACATTTATAGAGATCAAGATTTTTTTCATTGTAGTTAAGATGCCAAATCATTGGTAGCATAGTGGTTACCAGTAGGGCTGTGAACCTCAAGGTCAGTAGTTTTAAACTACCAGCTGTTCTGCAGGAGAAAGATGAGGCTTTCTGCTCCTGTAAAGCTTTGCAGCCTCAGAAACCCTGTACAAGGTCGCTATGAGACAGAACTGACTTCCCAGCACAGAATCAACCAAGCAATAATAAATGTACAGATAATAAACTTTTGGTTTTAAAAATGACTGTGATTACTATTACCAGTCCACAGACATTTAGTGAGCTAAGCACTACTCTACTACCTCTTCATGTGTAAAATCCCCTTCTTTTGTTTTCTGAAATCTTTTTTCACAGGTCTCACTTCCCCTCCCACCCCTTTCCCTTCTTTTAAACTACAGAGTTTACTTTGTTTTTGTGGTAATATGTATACTAACCAACAGCTCTTGTTTTATTTAGTAGATTGTGCACTTAGTAGGCTTTCCTACATGATTCTTGCTTGCTACAACCAACTCTCAGTTTTTGTGACTTTTGTAAGCCATCTTTTTTTTTGGAGGTTTCACAGGCATTTTAACAACTGATTTGGAGAAATTTTTAGTAACTGAGAAAATGCGGCTCCGTTGTAAATATTCAATTTGAATTCCTGCTTCAGTTGTACAAATTAAAGAACTGGGATGCAGTTTTGAAACTTGAATTTGTGTTATTCTTACAGATTCCTTTTTCCTCCCTCCCCTGCCCTTATCGAAACAGTAGTCAACATTTCTAACTCCTTGCCTCAGGGATGTTAGCAGGAACAGAAGAATCCCCATGGCTCTTCTGATCTTTCTTGAAACCTCTTTCCTGTGATAGCATTTTGCTAAGACACCTGGAGTGGAAGATCAGACCTGAAAAAGCAAAAGTTGGACAGCAGAGATTCCTAGAGCGCTTAACACAGTTTATATGCTTAACACAGTTTATGACACATTGCAAAAGCTCAAGAAATATTGGTTATTATTATTGTTATGTATTTGGCTGCTAATCACAAGATTGACAGTTCAAGTCCATCCAGAAGCACTTAGGAAGAAAGACCTCATAATCAGCTTCTGAAAAATCAACTCTTGAGATCTTTATGGAACATAGTTCTACTCTGACCCACATGAGTTGGAAATGACTTGAAGACACCTGGGTTTTCAGAAGTAGTATTGAAGTAAGCACAGATGAAGTTTCAGGAAACGTAATAAATGTATTGTGTTAACAATAAACTCACACTGCTCAACAATAATGTGATAGATTTTAGAAGAGCTAAAATGAAAATTTCCACATAGAGCCACAGGATGTACTAACTAACCAAACATTTCAATGGAGAAAATGTTTTCTAACCCTTCACTATTTTTTTTTTTGTTGTTGTTGTTGTTGTTGTTAAGTGCCGTCTAGTTGGTTTCGATTCCTAGCAACCCTGTATAGTTTCCAAAGAGTGGTTGGTGAGTTTGAACCGTTGACCTCCAGGTTAGCAGTCCAGTGCTTACCCTACATTGCCACACCAGGATTTTTCACTTAACATGTGGTAAGATAATAATTGATGATTACTTTTGAGGGAAAACATATTTCTTCCCTTTGGTGCAGGATATACTTTTGTTTGCGGCTTTCATAAATGTATAAGATTATGTGAGATTAGATGGTAAGTACTTACAGGAAGGTTTGGAAAGTAGCTGGAAGCTCAAATGTGTTTACTTAAGGTATTTCAGCACTTATACACTCAAAGCAATCTTCCTTCTTTGACTGTGGTCTAAAAAATCCAGTTTGATGGTTTGGCCCAAGAACAGGCTGATATAGTAGTCCAAACAGCAGGTTGAGAAGTGGTGGAGAGCCAAATAGATCAGAAATCAAACAGTTACCCCTCTGCACCAGAAAAACGCTGAGAAGGTATAGATTCCCATCAATGCTTAAGGCTGGAAGGACATACTAGAAGTTCTCTGGTGCAGAAAAAGCCTTCTGTTTCTGCCATAAAGGGAGCTCTGATAGCATTGTTGTTGTTGTTGTTAAGTGCCATCGAGTCGGTTCCGACCCATAGCGACCCTGTACAGGGTTTCCGAGGGTGTAAATCT
>NW_006408742.1:2783054-2791352 GCF_000296735.1 Chrysochloris asiatica
TAATGAAACAAGTTATATGAATTGTTGAATGTGAAACTGATGATGTGCCCTGTAAACTTTCACTCAATCCACAATAAAAACCTTAAATTAAAAAAAAAAAAGTGAATGGCCGGAGTAACATGCAAAATCCTTTCTGGTGAGAGGGTGGATTGGCAGTGGCCTTATCCAGTTTCCAGCAGCAACTCAGGCAGCTTCGAGGAAGAGGTGTCTTCCGTGAGCTCTGATACCTCATGGACCAGTGCTGAAGTATGCTTTTATTTGATGAACTGATCTTTTCTGCCTGAACTCCAAAGAAGGTTCTCCAGCCCTCCCAGAGATTCTACAACCTTTCGTTATAGAATTCCCTACTCAATTTCCCCAGAGGTAGCTTCTATAGTTTGCAAATAAGAGTGTTAACTGATTACATATTCTTGTTTGATGCTTTTGATTCAGATGCTAACTGGAATCTGCTCTTGGATTGAAACAAGACAAGCTGTGGATTGTAAAATCCAATATCTTCTCCGTGATTCTTGCACAGTCTGCAGGAGGCTCAGGTTTTTATTGACACATCTAATCATTTGCTTCTTCTAAAACAAGGCTTCTCAAATCTGGCACATTAGGGCTGGCTGACATTTTGGGCTGGAGAATTCTTTGTTGTGGGAGGATGCCCTGCATTTTATAGGATGTTTGGCTGCATCTCTGGCCTCTGTTCACTAGATGGCAGTAGTTGCACCTTTCTCTCACTCTAGCCACGACAATCAAATAATGTCTCCAAACGTTGTTAAATGTTCCCTGTGTTTGTGTGTGCAAAATTATCCCCGGTTGGGAAACACTGCTTTAAACAAACTCATCTTAGGAATTGGCACATGCTGTACCTGTCCCTTACCAAATTAACCTATGTGCGAACTCAGGCCTTTTTTCCCCCCTCTATTCTTTTCTTTTCATTTTCACACATTCCCTCACCCTCTCCAAAAAAATTAAAATAAAAAATCCAAAAGTCACAAGCATATCTGTAGAAAACTTAAAAGAAGTTTTTGTGAAGTGGTGAGCTTTTCATCAAGGATATGTAATCAGCATCAAATTTGTCAGATGTTCTTAAAAAAAATCTCAGTTTCTACAACTTGTGCTCGATCATCTGACCATGTTGCATACTCCTCCACCTCATTTCCCTTATTCCTACTCCATTATTTAATTGCTGCTCTTCTCTACCTTCAAATGTCTGTCCGCTTAAATTTTATAATGCTTTAGTTATATATATACATTACTCTTTGCCAACCCATCATATTTCATTACTAATTACAATATCAAGGTATTTTTCCGAAGAAAAAAGTCCTCTCCTTTAGTTATTCTGAAACCCACTATTAAGATAAATTTCAATCCTGCTGCAATTCGAGTCCTGGAGTCCTGGTGTGGCTCTGTGGGTTAATGCGCCAGACTGCAAAGCTGTTTGAACTGCAAGGTTGGTGGTTCAAGCTCACCAGCTGCTCCTCAGAAACCCTGTACAGGGTCGCTATGGGTAGGAACCTACAACGACAGCATTTAACAACAAATATAGTTACAGTCAGTCTTATTACCTCCTCTCAACAGGAAGGAAAGTGGTGTCGTTATTCCTTGATGTGTAACAAATTACTCAAACTTAGTGACATAGAACAACAATCATTTATCATGTCTCTCTTAAACAGCATATTGTTGTTAGATGCTATCCAGTCGGTTCTGACTTATGCACAACGGAACGAAACACTGCCCGGTCCTGTACCAACCTCACAATCAAGGGGCATAGCCACATGATTAAGTTGAGCTTCCTCTCAGGGCATGGTGTCACTCAGGAGGCTTGGGAAATTGTCCCCCAAAAAAGTTTCATTTGCTCCAAAGATGGTAGAGAAGGGTGGGAACAAGGCAGCGGTAGGTGGGACAACAGATATCTCAATGTATTCAAGCAGAAAAGATGCAAATGAACAGGTGGGCAATGATGAGCGATGTCTCAGCATATGCTTTTTGTTGATAAGTGTCTTCCAGTCGTTTCCGATTCACAGCGACCCTGAACAGGGTTTTCAAGGAGCGGCTAGTGATTTTGAACCTCTGACCATGTGGTTCAAACCGACCTGCTGTCCTGTGCTTGATCCTATAGCTCCACTCCTGGAAACCGACAGGAAATGATTGACGCATGAAGGCTGTTCTTTGCCACAATCTTGCCACTAGAGGGCAGAGTTGTTTCATTCAACTTTTTTTTTTTTTTTTTTTAATTCCATCCAGTTTAAATCATCAATCTAGATCTAAATCCTGACATTGCCGTGGAAGCGGTTCAATTATTTTAACAAGCTGATACACAAAGACGGAGCTGATGTAAATTTAAAATAGCTATTCTTCAATAGTGATTTATGAGCTGGATTGTTGACTGCAAGGTCAGTAGTTCGAATCTACCAGTCACTCCAGGGGAGATTAGATGAAGCTTTCTGCTCTTAGTAATGAATTTACAGCCCCCCAACCCCCATACAGTATCGCTGTGAGTCTGTGGCATACAACCACCACCACCAAGTTTCCATTATCGAAGCAAACACATCATATTCACAGTTTCTTCAATGAACTTTTTATTTTAAAACACTTGTAAATTTGCAGAAAATTCGTGAAGATAAGACTCAGTTTCCCATATTATTAATATCTTACATTAGTCTGATGTACTTGTGACAATCAGTGAGCCAATATTGATGCATTATCATGAGTTAAAGTTCACAATGATTCGGATTTCCTTAATTTTATTCTAATCTCTTTCCTGTTCCAGGATCTCATCCAAGATTCCACATTACTTGCTGTCGTCATGTCTCCTTCTCTGTTCTATGATGGCTTCTTCAAATGTCCTTCATTTGATCCCCTTGACACTTATGGAGAATACTGGTCAGGTATTTTACAGAATGCACTCAATTTGGGTTCATCTGATGGTTTTCTCATAGTTTGACAGGGATGAAGTACTTGATAGAAGTATCAAGTGTTTCAACGAGACTTATCACTGTGGATGTTAACCTTGATCACTGGCTGATGTAATGCTTCACAGGTTTCTTTCCTGGTCCCTCCTTTCTGTACTGTCCTGTTTGGAAGGAAATCACCATTCATAGTGCACATTTAAGGAATAGGTAGAGATGCTCCAACTCTTTGAAGATAGTGTCCACATAAATTATTTGTAAATCTTCTGTGTATGGAGTTCTGGCATGGCGCTGTAGGATAATCACTGCAACCCACAAGCCGCTCCTCAGAAACCCTATACAGGGTCGCTATGAGTCAGAACCAACTTGACAGCACTTAACAACTTCTGTATATGGAAACTTATTTTATACTTTGGGTTATAAACCAATACTAGTTTGTGGCTGTAGAATCAGCACTGGACTTTGAACTACAAGGTTGGCAGTTCAAACCCACCAGCTGCTTCTCTGAAACCCTAAACAGGTTTGCTATGAGTTGGAACTGACTAGATGACACTTAACAACAACAAATAAATATATGAGTGGTGCGGTACTGTAGGATAAGCACTGTACTGCTAATTACAGGGTCGACAGTTCAAACCCACTAGTTACTCCTTGGAAAGCTTATACAGGGTTACTATGAGTCAGAACCTACTCAATGACACTTAACAACCACAACATCATCATTAGCTACTTCTTGTTGTTGAGTCAGTACCGACTCATAGCGACCTTACGCACAACAGAACGAAACACTGCCCGGTCCTAGGCCGACCTCACTATCATTGCCACGCTTGAGCCCATTCATACTGCCACTTTGCCAATCCATGTCGCTGGGGGTCTTCCTCTTTTTCTCTGACCCTCCACCTTACCAAACATGATTTCCCTCTCCAGCGACTGGTCTTACCACTAGCTACTTACCCATCTGCAATTTATCCCTGTTTCTTGGGAAACGCACAGCAGCATTGTCTGGGCATCATGACTTCCAGTAAAACACCACAGATGAATCATGGTTTGTACAGGAGTGGACAGCCATATGACCCATTTCTAAACAATGAAATGTAAGGGGAAGCTACCTGGGGACTGGGTCTTCTGGGAAAGATGCTCATATTTATGAAAGAGGGAGAAACTTTTCCCAATCCTTTCCTTCCTTCCTTCCTTCCTTTGAAAGTGATATGTGAGGATGGGAGGCTTGGAGGACAGCAGCCATCTAATGAGCTTGTGGAGGAGGATCATCACCATGCCAGTCAGAGTAAAGACAGGAGATGAGAACCTAGATTCTTATGATGCCATGAGCCACTGAGCCAAGCCTGGGACTGTTTTGTTGTTGCTGTATGGCTTCAAGTGGATTCCAATTCATGGCCACCCTATAGGGCAGAGCAGAACTGCCCTATAGGATTTCCAGAAATCTTAACAACAGCAGATCATCAGGTCTTTTCTCCTACAGTGTTGCCGGTGGGTTCAAAACTCTGGCCTTTTGGTTAACAGCCCAGCACTTAAACTTGATGCCACCTGGGCTCCTAGGGACTGCATAACTTGTTAAATAATTAAATGTGCCATCATCGTCTTACACAAAATAACATGTGTGTTACATAGGTCATTTGGCTTAATATTCTCTCCAGGTATTTTTGTTAGCACAAGATGCTACTTTTCATTTTTTACAATTTGTTGTAAAAAAAAAAAAAAAGCATAGGTATTTACAAAAATACCTACTGGGAGGATGGCATTGTTAGCCCAAAAATGTTTAAAACATACATTTTTCACGTAAATATGTGGTACTTAATCAAGACATTCTTTGCATTATTTTTGTTGCTATTTAAAGTACAAAGTATTTTAACTATTGCAATTTATAAGACTCATCACAGCTCCATTAGACTTCCCCAACAATTACGTCCTGAATGGGGCTGTGGTGCAGACATTGTGCTGGGTCCTGTGGGTACAAAGGAGACTAGGAGAGTCACTGCCCTGAAGAAGTTGAAGGCTGCTGGGGAAGAGCAGGTAAGTACACAGCCTCTTAAATGAGACGGACAGTGAACAGCCTCCTAGGAAGACGAGAAGAGTTTAGCCAGGTGAAAGGAGTGGGGAAAGGTGGCAGATGAGAGGCACATTCTAGGACAGGAAGGAAATGTGTACAGAGGGAGGGTCAAGAGAGGTCTATTTGGGGAAATAATTGGAGCAAACTTGGACTTGAGAGTAAAGAGCTGCAAGCAGGTGTCTGCCAGGCTATGTAGACTGTCAAGTCATGCCAGGCTGTTTGGTCCATTTCTGGTGGTTATTTTTTTGTGTTGTACTTGGCTTGATAAAGCAGTTGCCCTTGTTGCTAACTGCTGTTGAGTAAGTCCTAATTTAGTGTTCCTATATAGTGCTTCTGGTAGCGTAGTGGTTACGAATTGGGCTGCGAGCCGCTAGGTCAGTAGTTCGAAACTACCAGCGGTTCCGCGGGAGAAAGATGAGGCGGTCTGCTCCCGTAAAGATTTACAGCCTCGGAAACCCTGTGTAGGGTCGCTATGAGTCGGAACCGACTCCACAGCACATCACACAACAACAACAACAACAACAACAACAATATAATGCTTCTAAGGAGTGGCTGGTGTGTTTGAACTTCCAACCTTGTGGTTTGTAGTTCAGTGCTCATATAACAGTGTCATACAAGGATTGTTGATAAAGTAGAAGTTGTTGTTATTAAGTGCTATCGAGTCAGTTCGGACTCAGTGACACTGTATACTAGTTTCTGAGGAGCAGCTGATGGATTGGAATTGCCGAACCACCAGTGCTTATCCTAAAGCACCACACCCGGAGCCTCTGAGAAAGAAGATGGTTATTGAAAAAGCGGAGGACCGTCAATCAGATGGATTGACACAGAGGCTGCAACAATGAACTCAATATAGCAACAAGTGTGAGGATAGTGCAGGACCGGGAGATGTTTCATTCTGTTGTGTGTAGGGTCTATATGAGTGGGAAAAACAGCACCTAACAACAACATGTGGCAGATCAACTCTCTTTCTCACTAGCCAAGACCCCAGGCCTCACTCCTCCCACTGATGAGCAGCACCATTTGGCTTGTGTAAAAACAAAACAATCCAGTTCGACATAAAGCCTTATAATAATCACTGCTCTCAAGTGGTTTCTAGGTAATTAGCCATGTTTATGTTTACTGACAAAGGGCCTTCATCATACAGAGAATTGATTCATCAGGTCAAAGTTTGACCTGATGATCTTGAGGTTCTATAAGTACTGATCATTTACAGAGGACACACTCTGTAGGAAAAAAATGAATTACAGCTTCTTTAAGTTCTCGGTCCTGGAGGATATGCACCAGATATTAAAGCTTTAAGAATCTAATTTCAGAGACACAATAACCAAGGGAAAGCCAGTTATCCCTCACTAGCTTAGCCAGTCCTTTGAAGGCCCATGAGTGGGTGAGACACCGATTGTGTTCTTGTGTGTGTAGGAGGGAAGGAGGTATGTTGTGGGGGAAGCAGCCTCAACACTGAGTGAGGGGCGGCTTTCTCCAGGCTGGTCTAGAGCATGTGTAACCATTGATCTCAGGAGGTTGTCATTTTAGTTGGACTCTCCAATTGTTTCCATGTGGAGTCACTGCTTGTGATTGGGAGCAGGACAAAATGCATCCAGATGAACCTCAGGCTGATCTTCTGCTGTTGGGAAGGCGGGGGTCAGCATTTATGGCACAAACATGTGGCTCCAGAGACAGAAAAGCAGGGAGAAACTAGATGAGGAGGTACAAAAGGAAAAGGGAATAAAGTCTTCATCTCCCAGGAGGAACTAAAGAATTGATGGTTCTTTAGTTATGTCTCCTTAGAAGTTACGTCTTCACTCTCTGAAAGATCTCCTGTCCAGGATGAAGCCAAAGGCAGTAAGTGACAGGGAGAACATCTCATCTCCCTCCTGTCCCCAATCCACCACATGCTTTCCAGAAAAATAAATTAAATAAGCACAGAAAGAGAAAGAGGTTTGCTCAAGGTAACACAGCAAAATCATGGCAGAGAAAGTGCTCAAGGTTAGGCCTGCTGTCTTCTAGCACATGTTGTTTCTTTTCACCAGGAAACAAATGGCCTCTGGTGTTTTCTATAGAACTCTTCTCTCACTGCTGAAAGACAAAGGCTTTGGGGGTGATACGGATCAGGAAGAAAGTGTGTCTCAGCTCTAGTCCCCTGAGAGAGAGTCTTCTCTGCAAGGATTATTATATTGTGAGACAAAGGGGGTTTTAGAAACACACCTCACTCTCTTAGTTCTTTGCAATTTAAAAGAAAACCAATCTGGATTTGGAGTTCTTAACTAGATTTTACTCACTTGTTTACTCACACTGGAATCCCAAACAAGCATTCAATTCACAGACATTGTTGAATAGGTATAATGTTTGTTTAAGATAGGCTTACTGGGACAATAACTGAACAGTAACACTTTTCAGTAGGTTAACATAGTAGAAGCTTGTTCTAAGTGTGTGGTGGGGCCTTGGTGGAGGGGTAGAGGCGGCTCTGACAAGCAGTAATTTAGACATGCAATTTCCTTCTTCCTTGTGGCTCCACCATCTTCAGCATGTGACTTACAATGCTGCTGTGATTCTATGCAATCACAGTATGTTATTGTTGGTGTGTGTCCTCGAGTTGGTTCCCACTCATAGTGACCCTGTATAGTGTTTCCGAGAGCTACTGATGAATTAGAACTGCCAACTTTGTGGTCAGCAGTCCAATTCTTTTCCTACATCAATCACCATATTGAAGGGGCAGGAAATGAAGATCTTTTATGGGCTAGTCCTGGAAAAGCTACTCGACATGAGCTAGAAGATTTGCTGGAACTCAGTCCTATGACCACACTTAACCGCAAATTTGAGTAGGAAATGTGGTTTAGCTGTGTGCCAAGAAAGATGAAGAACTGAGTTTGGTGGCCACTTAGCAGTTCTTTCACACAGACCCTGTGCTTATCGCTGTGAGAGAAAAGGGAAAGATCAGATTGCATTCTTTCCCTCAAAAGACTCACAGTCTGGTGAAACAGGCAAAACTATGCAGAGGTAACTGTATATGTTTTGCAGGCTGTTGTTGTTGTTGTTAAGTACCATTGAGTCGATTCCGACTCATAGCAACCCTGTATGTACAGGATTCCTGAGGAGTGGCTGGTGAATTTGAACTGCAAGCTGACCTTGCAGTCTAGCACATTAACCCATAGCGCCACATCAGGACTCCTATTGAAAGCTAGTGAGCCTGCAATCTTAGTAAGGAAACTTGTCAAGAGCACAACCTTACTATAGCAGAAAAGAAGTCCCTGTGTGGTACAAACAGTTAATGTGCTCAGCTGCATTCAGCTTGGAAAGGTTGGAGGTTCAAGTCCACCCAGAAGAAAGGCCTGGCAA
>NW_006408742.1:2791822-2797879 GCF_000296735.1 Chrysochloris asiatica
TTGGTTCATTTTATAGGTCTGTGATGATTGGTTCATTTTATAGGTCTGCAATGATTGGTTCATTTTATAGGTCTACAATTATTGGTTCATTTTTTTGGTCTGGAATTATTGATTCATTTTATAGGTCTGCAATGATTCACTGTAAATGAGTGTTTATGAGCACTTTTTAGCAGGTGCTGATAAGATTATGGGAGGAGTTGTTATTGTTAAGTGCCATCATTCCAATTCATAGCAACCCTGTATAGGGTTTCTAAGGAGCAGCTGGTGAGTGAACTGCCGACCTTGCATTTCAAACCGACTTGGCATTCTAGCCCATTAACCTGCAGTGCCATACCAGGAATCCAAGGTGCTTGGAAGAGAGCAGTGATCAAAACAGACAAAAATTGCTGCCTGTGTGGATCATGGAGTGACAACTCCAGTAGAGGAGACAAAACACAGAAAACATGTGAACAAATAAAATTCATAGTTTATCAGATTTGCTATGGAGAGAAATAATCCTTGGAAGGTTAATGCTAGGAAGTAGGCAAAGGTACAGGGAGAGTTGTATTTTAAATAAGTCAGCCAAGGAAGGAAAGATGTAGCATTTGAGCAAGATGCAAAGAGATGAAGACATGTAGCTACCTGGCCAAAGAGCATTCCAGTAGAGGAAACATCAAGTTTAACAGTCCTGATGTAGGGCCCGGAAGAAAGCTAGTGTAGAGTGGCATGATCTAGGAGCAAAGTCATGGGATTTGGGTTTATAGAGACCAAGGTGGGACCCTAGTGTATTTGGCACTCAGAGAGGACCATTTTTAACACCTCCATCATCTATAAGAAGTCCTTATGTGGCACTATAGGATAAGCCCTGGACCATAAGGTTGGTTTGAACCCCAAGGTTGGCTGTTAAAACCTACCAGCTGCTCCTTGGAAACCCTATACAGGATCACTATGAGTCAGAACCCTATACAGGGTCACTATGAGTCGGAACTGACATGACGACACTTAACAACATCTTTTATAAACAAGTAGTTTTTCAGTAATAATTGTGAAGTGAATGAAATGACTACAATGGCCAGAAATGAATCAGACAGTACAATTTCCTTTCATTACATTTTGTATGTTGTTGTTAAATGCCATCCAGTCAGCTCTGACTCATAGTGACCCTGTATAGGGTTTCCAAGCAGCAGCTGGTAGGTTTTAACAGCTGACCTTGTGGTTCGCAGTTCAGTGCTGATCCTACAGTGCCACACCAAGAGTATATCCTTGTATAACTATGCCAGTAAAATAAATTTTAAAATTAAATAAATATTCCTGTACATAAAAAGTGATGGATTAATGCTTTTAGATTATAGTAACGTATTTTTCACAAGGAGTCCTGCTGTGGCACTGTAGGATAAGTACTGAACTGCTAACCACAAGGCCAGAGTTTCAAACCCACCAGTTGCTCCGTGGAAACTCATACAAGGTCATGAGGAGTTAGAATTGATTAGACAGCACTTAACAACAACATTTTTCACAAAATGGAAAAAATTCATATATTGTCAATAATAGTAACATCATCGTAACTGATAAATGAATTTTAATAAAAATAAACATCTGCAAAAGGCACAAGTTAGGCACCAACTCAATCCTTTCACTAATGTAATGTTATATTTTCTTTATGTGTTATTTAGTTTTAATATAGACAATTACAATTTGTAAAGAAAAATTTACTTTCACTTAAAGCTTTTCTTCAAATTCAGTAGCATATTGATCCTATAGATTACTGAATTTGAACAATAAAATAAACTAAAATCTGCTCTTACCATATAAAAATATTACAATTTGCCATGCACATTCTAGTCACAGAGCCTTATTCTTAGCTTATTCTAGTTGAAGAGCCTTGATGGGGGAAATATTAAATAATTAAGTTTAAGTCAGGTGATAGAAGTGTTAATATTCTAACTAAGGAATTTGATTTTACACGGTTGGCAAATAGCATCCTTAGTTTGCAAATAGTGTTGCTTAAATTGATCCAGCTTTGGCCATTGGACGCTCTTGCAGTTGATTCCTGTGTCCCTGTGATGTGCCCCCCGTATTGACTGGTTAATGAGCACTTTCATACTTTCTGCCATTACAGAGTACTCTGGGCTCATCTTGTCTACTTCCTGCCCCATCCCATAATCAGCCATTTCTCCACAGATCCCAGATTTCTTTTACTGGGAAATGGTGTCAGAAATAAAATTTGGGCACTAAGTATGTTCATTTATACACATTTTTTGGTTCTTTCAGCATCTCTGTAAGGTTATTATTTACTTTTAATAGATGAGTAACCTTTGAAGCTTTGCACAAGCCCTGCAGCTAGTGGTACAGTGAGGCCACAAGTCTGGGTCTGGTAATAACACATCTATGCTCCCTTCAATATGCCCTGAAATCATGATTTAGTGGAAGGGGAATATCCATTATTGCCTGTAACTGGGTAGAAGGGTTTTGGGTTTTCATTTATTTTTTCCAAGAGACAGAAGCAGTTTTTCTATTGGAATCCTTGCTCATTAAAGATTTTTGTCAATCACAGGACAGTGATATTTGGGGTGCTTTATGTTACTGAGGGAGCAGCAATGGATCCAGGACCTCAGATCAAGCTTATACTGGCTCACTAGATGAGAAGAGGGGGAGAGGATCAGTTCTCAGGTAGACTTCAATTAAAATGAAGGTCAATCCAACTACAGACAAGCAGAAACTGGTGAGGAGGACAGAAACGAAGGACGTCACTGAGAGGGACACGAGGATATTATAGAAAAAGAAGTCCCTGAATGATGCAAATAGATAACTGTCTTGGTTATTAACTGAAGGCTGGTGATTTTAAAATATCCAGAGGTACCTCAGAAGAAAGACCTGGCAACTACTTCCAAAATGGCAGCCATTGAAAGCTCTATGGATCACAGTTCTACCCTGACACATGGGTTGGAAATAACTTGTCGGGAATTGCTCCTGGTACTACCACTGGAAGAAGACAAAACATTCTGGAAGAGAAGTCTACTATGTGGTAGCTAAATTTCCAGTTTTCAGAGCAGTTATTAGTTTGGTGTGTCCTTACTGAATACTCATTTCCTACCACCAAGACTAAGCCTATAGGTTCTTTCTTTGAGTACTTTGTATAGTTGGAGTAAACGTGAATCATATTTCTGACTGCACATCTTTGAGAATAATATTAAGCCCCACCAAAAAGAAGCTACTTAAATAGACAAGCAAGATTCTTTGCCTTTGATAGAGAATAACTTAAAGAAAATGAAGCTAGAGTTCAAGTCTTACTTACTTTGGGTAATAGCTGGGGAAGAACATCATGCTTGGTGAAGTAGGGGGTCAGCAAAACAGAGGAAGACCCTCAACAAGATGGATTGGCACAGTAGCTGCAGCAGTGGGTTCAAGCAGGATGGTACATGATTTGTCTGTGTTTGCTCACTCACACATTGTTGTTGTTGTGAAGTGCCGTCGAGTCGGTTCCGACCCATAGCGACCCTGTACAGGGTTTCTGAGGAGCAGCTGGTGAGCTTGAACTGCTGACCTTGTGGTTCAAACTGACTCTGCAGTCTGGCGCATCAGCCCACAGCGCCACACCAGGACCCCACACTTACACATAGGGTCACTATAAGTCAGCACCAACTTGACAGCACCTAACAACAACAATAACATCAAAATACATTTTGTATATCATTTATTTTTTACAGGTAGAACATTAAAGCATCTTTAACTGTGAAAAATTTAGATGCTACAGACAAATGCATAAAGGAATCCTTCCACTCACAGATATTTGATATTAGGATTTTACTGTATTTCTTCTCTTCTCTCTCTCTCTTTTTTGTCTATGCTGCTGTTGTTGTTAAGTGCATCGAGTCAGTTCCAATCCACAGCAACCCTGTATAGGGTTTCTGAGGAGTGGCTGGTGAGCTTGAACTGCTGACCTTGTGGTTCAAACTGACCTTTCAGTCCAGCACATTAATTCACAGTGCCACACCAGGACTCCTTTGTCTCTGCATCTGTGTAGAAATAAAATCAGTGCAATCTATTTCACTGCTCACACTAACTGAATGAAGGGATTTAATCAATTCAATTCAACTCCAATTGACTCAGTTCTATTCCTGGGGTACAGTGAAATACTTCATATGTCTCTTCCAGCCATAGACTTTAGAACTCTCACCAAACTTTTTCCTAATGGGTCTGAGTAGGAGAGGACGGGTTGTTAATAGGGTTAACTGTGAAAACTTGGACCTCTAAGGTAGCTCTCACTATAATCAAAGAAGAGTCGAGAGTGGAGTGTATCCTTTGGGCCCTGGGATCCCTGTCCTCTACCAAGGGACAGAAAGCTGTGACACTGGAGATGTGACTGAGGAACAGCAGCAGCAGCACCAAGAGTCAGAGCATGAGACAGAGTAGTCTATTTCCCAGCCCAAGGAGCAAGTAAAGCTTAGTGACTTTGGGCAGGAGCCTTGCTTACAGTATGGAGTGCGTCCAGTCACGTAAGAGGGACATCTAGATTTGCTGACCCACAAAGCTAGAGCCACGTACCTTCCGGACTGAGGCTTACAGTAGAGTAGTATGCTCAGTGAATATTTATCAACAGCCATAAAAGAGCTTCGTAACATTGTTGGAGCAGAGCAGAGGCCAGACCACAGGGCTGAGTGACAGAGAGAGGCCTGCCTGTGGGTACGACTGAGGAGAAACTGTCCTGACAGGAAAAAATGTGCCCTGAACATTTCTGACCTTGAATTGTAACCTGCTCTCTGGTAGTGTAGTGGTTATAAATCGGGCTGTGAACTGCAAGGTCAGCAGTTTGAAATTACCAGCTGCTCCGTGGGAGAAAGATGAGGCGTTCTGCTCCCATAAAGATTAACAGTCTCGGAAAACCTGTGCAGGGTTGCTATGAGTCGGAACCGACTCTATGGCACATAACAAAAACAACAACAATTTCCGTAATGGAGCCCTGGGTTAATGTGCTGGACTGCAAAGCCATTTGAACTGCAAGGTTGGTGGTTCAAGCTCACCAGCCACTCCTCGGAAACCCTATCCAGGGTTGCTATTGGTCAGAACCGACTCAATGGCACTTAACAACAACAACAATTTCCCTAATAAAGCACATAACTGTGGGTTTAGTGTCTGAGTTCTGTGGCCATTGCAATGAATTATTGAACCCAGTTGGGAAATAGAAAGGATTGTGGAGATAGTGGTTGGTAACATTTGGGATGTCTTTAGCCTCCATCAGATAGGAACAAGCCTTGTGCTGATCCTTCTAAAAGAAATGATTGTTGCAATTCCTAACTGCATGTGCAATACTTCCTCCTCTGACACTGAGCCCTGAAGCCATGGCACAGAGACCCAGACTGCCAAGTCTGCCCAAGACCTCAGGGGTCAACCACAAGCTTGGGGGCTTCAGGGGCCTCCTCATTTTTCACGTGCTGGCTACAAATTTGGTGGTTCCCTCTACCCTGTCACAATGTCAGTCATAAACTTGGTGATAACCAGATTCCCCTGATTTCTGACTTGCTGGTTGCGCTTCTCCCTCAGGTTCAGAAATTAACTTGTACAACTCACATAACCCAGTAAAAAACTGTACTTATGACTACAGGTGGTGTTGCCCCTGTCAATCTCTGTTTTTGTCTGTTCTTGTTGGTTTTCAGTCCACAAAACTCCCTTTAGGATGTTTTGAAGTGCTGGGTTGGTTTTGGTAAAATCTCTCAGACTCTGTTTATCATGGAATGTCTTGATTGCACCATCGTATTTGATTGATAGTTTTGCTGGATAGACGATCCTTGGTTGGCAGTTTTTTTCTTGTAGGATTTTGTATATGTCTCCTCATTGCCTTCTTGCCTGCATGGTTTGTTCTGAATGGTCAAAGCTTAATCTGATCTGCTTGCCTTTGTAAGTGACATTTCTCTTCTCCCTGACCGCTTTTAGTATTCTCTCCTTGTCTTTGATTTTGGAGAGCTTGATTATTATATGTCTTGGTGACTTTCTTTTGGGGTCTATCCTTCCTGGGGTATGTTCAGCTTCTTGAATGTTTATCTTCTCATTTTTCAAGATGTTAGGGACATTTTCTTCCAG